>NC_088917.1:28417500-28717500 GCF_963576675.1 Euphorbia lathyris | reverse complement strand
CTTGGCATATATTAAAATTCTATGTGTATTCTTACCTTTAAAGATTAAGTTTTTGAAGTAGTTTTTGGTCTAGTAAATAAATTTCAACAATTTATTTCTATTTTAATAAAAAATAAATACTAAAAATATTTTCAAGAAATTTATATTTGCTATATATTATAATTAGAAGGTCACAAGTCGCTTAAATTAAACCTCGAGTTCAAATCCGAGTGTATACAAAAAACTTTAATTGAGAGATGATTCACCTAGAAGGTCGATGATGACCCTCGAACTACGAAATCAAATAAACTATTTAAAATAAAAGAGGCCATATAAAATAAAATATAGTATTATATTATTTTATAAAATTATTTTTGAGCATACTATATTTTTGGGTGATTTTAAAAATAAATAAATAAATAAATAGGGTGTAAACTAACCCTAATAAATTACTAGTATAAAAGGAGAGAGGGTTTTAAGAAAAAGGGGGGAGGTTTTGCGATGGGATGTGCGGCAAAGGCTAGGAGGCAGATTTGAGTTTTCAATTAATTCCTCATATGCTAATCTTCATTAAAGGTATTTAATTGTTATTAATTTGCTAGTTTCTTTTTGCTGAGTTCTAATTAATTATCAAATACTTGGGATTGAAAACTTTTATTTGATCAGAGAGAAAAATATATAACTATTACTTTTTGTTTCATATACGATTTTCAATTGTAAGCATCCTTGATATTATTGGGGTTTTAATCTTCTTTTTAATTTCGATCATAATTTTATCAAATTTGTATTGGAGAATTCCATTTAAAATTTCGTTTCAGGATTTGGGGCATTTTTATTATATATGAGAATATATATATTTGCGTGTCTGTTCTTGATACGTTGATATTAATTTACCGGATTGATTTATGTGTTTGGGATGTGTACATGATACAGTGATGAAGATCATATCGGTATGAAGATGTTTGGGAATGTCAATAATTATGATGACATGAGATAGAGAAATATATATGATATATATAAATTGGATTATAGAAATTGTCTACATATGAGAGCATGAAAGCTTAACTAGAATAGTATATTCAGTGGTTGCAATTGAAAAGAGAAAAAAAGAATATTGAGATAATGTGAAACATTGACACCGGGTATTTGTTACGATAGGGTGTCAGGACACCGGGTATTTGTTACGATAGGGTGTCCGGGTACCAGGTATTTGTTACGACATGGTACCTAAAAAAAAATATCATTGGGGTACCGGGTATGTATTACGATAGGGTACATCCATGATATAGATACGAGTGCAACCATTGAGTATACTAGGCTATGATAAGCAGAACCCTTTGATACTATGAGTAATAATATTTAGTTATTGACAGTTCTACCTGATAACATATAAATTAAGGGCATGACACTACTGTATATGCTATGTGATTACACTGTATTTAATTAACTATCATATTGAGTCGCTAGCACACTCTCTTCCACCACTATTTTTTAGGAATAAAAGATTAGTGACACTCGTCCGGATTGGCCAGTATATAGAGTCGTCATTTAATTAAGTGTTTGTTTTTATTTTATAAAGGATTTTATTGATTTGTGAGCATCAATTTGATGTTACGTTGAATAGAAATTTATTATTGTCTGTATATTTAGAGTTTTTAAAAAGGGGTGTTACACAGTCACAACACGTGAGGAAGTATGCATGTGTCCAGAACGCGCCTCAGCAATATCAGCCTGTAAAACAAAAAAATCAAATATGTAAGCAAATAAAGCCTGTTTTTATTTAATATACTCAATTTTTCATTTTTTTAATAATTCGGGTCTGTCAACGGACGGTCCGAATTATTTAAAAAAAAAAAATTAATTCGGACCCATTTTGGCCTAAACGGAGTGCGCTGTCCATTTGGCCGCTGGGCCAAATGGTTGCGACGCGCGGGTCGACCCCAGGGCTGACCTGGGCGCCGCAATCGTTTGGCCCAGCGGCCAAACGGACAGCGCACTCCGTTTGGCCGTAGGGCCAAACGGCCCGCGCACTTGTTCCACCATGAGGTGGAACGGCAGCGGCACCAAGTTCCACCGTAAGGTGGAACTGGTGCGCCACTCGTTCCACCTCATGGTGGAACAAGTGCGCCATGCTTTCCACCTTATGGTGGAAAGCATGGCCGATGCTGTTGCTACCATGGGCGAACGGACAGTTCGTCCGTTCCGCCTATGGTGGCAACGGCATCGGCGGCCCGTTTAGTGCAAAAAAAAACGGGTTCCGCCTCCGATTTCGGAGGTGGAACTCGTGATTTCGGTGAATTTTTAAAAATTAAAACTTAACGGAACCTTCATAAAGCCTTTTCTCATGCCTTGCTTTGGTGTCATGTCGTTTTAGGTCGGGTTTTTTGAAAATCTAAAAAAGCTAGAGAGGATTTGAAATTTTTTGCTTTTGGTTTGAAATTATGAGGAGGGCATAAATGTCAAAAGGGTACGGTGAAACGTATAATAGGTGCGGTATATAACAGTTCACATTCTTCTTTCTCTCTCTTCTCTCTCCTCTTTCTTAATTTCTCTCTCATCACCACCACCCCCACGGATGTCATCGGAATCCTCCTAAATACCGAAAAATTCATCACATTCATCCTATTAATGTAGTAATTTTGGAAATACCTAAATCCTAATTAATTCACTTAATCTAATGATATAAAACATAAAAAAAATTCATCCAAAAGGAAACAATTAGCACTTTGTTCATGCGTATACGTTTTCCATTTGTAGAATGTTTTAAGCTGTTGAGCATACGGAATCAACCCCAAAGTACATGTTTATCAACTTTTAAACTACACAATGTATGTTTGAAAATGATCTAAACCATAAGATTTATTTTTGTACTTTTCCCTAAAAATAATATAGGAGGATTTATTATCCCATGTTTGATACGTAGGATATGGATAGGAATAAAATGATTCATTTTACAATATTACCCCTATCCAAATTTAAATAGAAAGTGTATATTATTATAGTATCAACGTGGGCTGGAATTAATTAAATTTAATCTATCAACCTAACTTGAGAAATAATTGAAACACTGTATTAAATTTTCAAAACACAAAAAATGGAATAACTAATATATTTAAGATGATAGATTAAATTTGATTAATTTTATTTGACATTGATACTACAATAATATATAGACAAACTTAGGTTTTCAAAAGTTCAAGATTAAAATTAACTTGAGAAATATTTAGAAAATCCTACTAAATTTTTAAAACACAACAAATGGAATAAATAATAAAATTTGAAGGACAAATTAGACTTTTCCATCTAAATAAGTTATCTCCATGTCCTATACACCCCCCTCTAGGTATAACTTTACGGGGCGTTTGATATTCTATTGGGATAAGGATAAGGATAAAGGTTGAGATATGGATAAGGATAAATGGTTGGGATAGGGATAAAAATATGATAGTCGAGAATTATTTTTCAATGTTTGGTATATAGGATAGGGATAAAATAATAAATTTTACTATTTTAACCTTATTTAAACTACATTACATTAAGGGATAAGTACAAAAAAAATGCATGTGGTTTACCTATTTTGCAAACGCGAATCTGTGGTTTTTTTTTTTTTACAAATAGAGGTATGTGTTAAACGTCGTTAGCAAACAGAGGCCAAATTGACTAACGGTGCTAAAATTCAAAGAGAAAAGAGTTAATTTGATCCTTATATTTATTTATTTTATAAATTAACCCTCCTAATTATCTAATTATCACAAATAAACCCAAAAATCAAAAATAAAAATAAAAAATACCATCTTCTCCATCTCTTTTTAATTTTTTATATTCCTTCTTCTTTTTCTCTCTTCTTCTTCTTCTTCTTCTTCTTCTTCTTCTTCTTCTTCTTCTTCTTCTTCTTCTTCTTCTTCTTCTTTATAAAACATGAAAAATTGGGAAAAAAACGTAATAATTGAAAAACACAAAAAAAAAATGAAAAACACAAAAACATAAAAAAAACAATTTTCGTGTTTTTCTCATTTTTCACGTTTTCATGTTTTTTTTGTTGATTTTAATTATGTAAATGAAATTTTATGATTATATTTAACTAAACAAATATAAAAGTATTGTAATGGTAATTACTTTTCATAAATAAAAAAAAATTATCAACCAAACATGGTAATAGAATCACTATTCCATTCCATTACATTCCAAGTTTGATTACATTACAACTTTGATTAAATTATGTTGTATTACGTTATACCAAACGGATCCTATCTAAGAAACAAGCAAACAGCTAGTCGAAGGAGAATATCGAACGATGGGAACGATGGCAACTAATTATGTGAGTTGAAATGGCTAAGGTTTCTACTTAGAGAATTCTTGATTACTCCACAGTTACCTATTCAACTATTCCTTTGATAACCAAGTTGCTATTTACATTGATGCCAACTCTATTTTTATTGGAACATATTGAAACATCATTTGTGTCTTCACAAGATCTAACTTTGCACATTTCCTAACAAAACCACTTCCAAGTTCACAAATGATTCGAGTTCTATTCAAGTTCACAGATAATTTTGATACCTTCTCTCAGAGTTTGCCACAAAGATGAGAGTAAGGATTTTAGAGATGAAATCCAAAACCAGGATGTGTCAAGGTAAAACCTTAAAAATTGTAAGAACATGAAAATCATATAGAAGGCAAACAAATAGGCAACACAACTATACATTTTTAATCGACAAAGACCAATAACCTGTATAAATTCCTATAGCCAAAACATGTTTCAATTTGATACCATTCCTCACTCGGGCATCGGGGCGAGTAAAAAAATTACAACCAACGAGCATGATGACAAACAAAGATGATGAACGCAGACAACAAATACAGCAAAAACTATCAATCCAGATGAGCATGTGTTGCTGTATGTCGATTGAATGCAGCCTCGGTACGATTCTGTACATGTCTATTGAACTCTATCTCATTTTGCCCCTTTACCCCGAATACGAGATGAGACACTCCACAATTTATCACCGCGCTGTGCCTTCGTCAGTAACGATGTTGCAGGTTTATCAGAAATGCCCTTTGACTTCACAAAGGAATTCTTATTAGTCTTCCCCATTCCGTTGGCAAGCAGCCATCGAGAACCAGATTGTTGCTGAGCAGTGTTACCCCATATCTTGTTCTTGCTAGGCTCAGTCTTGAGACCGGCAACTTGGACTTCAGTGATGCAGAACTGAGGGGTTCCTTCGTCTTCAGATGCTTTTCCTCCAATTTTCTCCTCATTTACCTTCACCTTCTTCACTGACTCAGACTCGTCATCATCCTCATCGTCAATTCTTACCTCCGAAACCTTGCAATATATTTTTGGCTTTGGTGGGATAAAGACTCTTTCTACTTGAATTAGAGCAAGCATTGGTGCACCAACGGGTTCATAATTTCTCAGAGGATCATGAAGTTGCACCATCAATGCAACAGTAAAGTTATTCCCTAGTAAACCACACTTTTTACCTGATCCTTTGCCACGCCTCCTCTCTCCTTTTGACCCTCCACGAATCATGTCCAGGGAGCTAGCATGATGGGCAGCAAGTATCTTTGAAGTCTGCTCGCTGATTTGAGCTTCATCGCCAATGTCACCCGAATCCAACCTCATCCATTCATCAAGAGTCAACGATAGACCCATTAATCCCTCAATATCACCACCATCGTCCTTTATGTCCAACAATTGCAACCCAGCAGCTCCATCCAGACCAAGGGACCCACTGATGTTAACGGACTTACCCTGGAAGCCTGAAATTTCCCCAGCAGACTGTGCATTGATATTTGCAGATGCATCCTCATTTGACATGCCCGATTGAACTCTCAATCCCTCCATTGAAAGTGCTTCAATCTTATCCATAGCCAAGGGGGCAAGATCTTCTAAAGATACATATTCAGACCCAATCACATTCCCTACTTTGTTTGACTTAAAATTATCAGATCTGGGAGGCGAGTACTCCTTCACATTCTTTTGCCCACCAGATTTATCTTGCCCAATCTCCACTTCATGCTGCAAAAATCCTTGGCTGTTCATAGGAAGAAACAATCAATTAAATCTTTATCAGAACATTTCAAACGAAGAATGATTATGAATTCTGATTTAGTAAAGCAGATATAAATCTAGACAAACCTCTCAAGTCCCTCCAGAGAAGTAGCTTCTTCCCATGCTAGTTGTTGCATTGTTTTTCCGGTGATATCATCTAAAGGCATTAGTTTATTTGCCTGCATAGAGAGCTTTTCAATCCCAACTGAAGCCAACTGCTGCAGTATTGCTGCTGTGCCAGAGCCCATTTCTGCTGGGACCACCACAGGACTAGAAACTTGCATGATTAAGCTCCCACCGGTTTTAGCACTCCTAAAAAGTGAAGGATTCATAGATCGCAAAAATCCGCCATTCTTTGTCTGCAGAAAGGGACCTAATCCTTCTCCAAGAGGAGGCAGTTCAAGTGGCTCTTCAGGAGGTAAATCAATTGGACACCCAAACGCACCAGAACCCTTGGGTGGAGAACACTGAAAAGCCTTATCGTTCAAGCCCCATTCACGCATTAAAGCTTCTGTCTCCAAGTCCTCTAATACTTTTGCCCTTGTCTTGCCAATCTCTGCCTGATTGCCCATCTGATACTCCTCCTCCACGGCTTGAATAACTGATGACAGCTCAAAGTCCTCAGACAAGTTCCCCCATTCAGAGACAGCTGATGAGTTGTGATCATATTCTATTTGGTCCTCACTGCCAATATCAAATTCAAACAGAGAGTAGCCCCCATCAAGAGCATCCTTCTCAAACTGTCTTAGTAAGCGCTCCCTTGGAGACTCTGGTTCACTCTCTGAACTCAAGCCAAGTGGACTGTGCTCGATCCCCAGCATGTCCAGAAATTCATTTGCAACAGATTCAGTAACATCATCCAAGCTTAGAGATGTCTCATTCTCATTTATTTCATGATCAATTTCAACTTCCATTTGTTTTTCTTCATCTTCAGGAGAGGTAAGTGCTTCAGCTTCCAAATTTGTTACAGTAATCAATGCATCCTCCAATGCTTTCATCACAGACTCTTTTGAACATATATCTTGCTCATCAAAATTGGAATCTTCCTCGACAAGGTCATCTTCATGACTCCCATGCACAACATCATGGAGACCAAGCTGAGCACCCTTTTCAGAACCTACTTGGAAACCCCCATTAATATTATTTTCTACTAAAGAAACCTCAACAGCTTCAACTGGTTTTTCCTTTTCTATTTGTGATGATTCCACCCTCTGTTCAGTGGCAGAAGATTCACTCTCTTCACACGCATTTTCAACATTTGCGTGGCTGGCTTTTGATAAAGGGCCTAGCTCAGGCTTACAATCTAATGAAGAATCCACCTTATGTTCATCAATTCTCGGAAACAGAAAAGGTTGTGAACTGGCAAGTTCTGATCTTGATTTCTGCAACACTTCAGGAGGATCCCTTCCATCTACAGTAGACTGGGTCCGGGATGGGGAAGAAATCTGCTTATCCAATGTACCAGGAAGACTTCCAGTGCGACGCATTCTGCTCTTCCCATCAGCAAGACCAGGTTTAGTAACTGATGTAGTTGTCCTTGAATTACTCTTCTTCACATTGTATCCTTCCGGATCATTCTGATTATTTCCATGTGATACAGGGCTCTCTCCAACCACTGTATACCCAAAACTAACATTCAAGCTAGCACCCTTGGCTTCTCCTGACAACTTGAAACTTGTAGTCCAGTTTCCCGAGCTCTTCTCTTCCTCCAACTCCTCTAATGTGAGAGGGAGCAACCTTGTAAGGTCAACCCTATGCTTTCCCAAATCAAGCTCTCGATAACCAATAGCAGATGCAAAGAGCAAGAAATGTTTTGCCTCATACTTAGCCGAATGGTGAGCTCCACTCCTACTCCCATAGACCATGCAGGTGTGGGTTAACTTTTCCTCAAACTCAGCAACACCTTCAGAAACCTTGACAGGCTTTGTAACTAGCTCTCCATCTCGCCTCTTCCAATGCACAGAAACATGAAGATCTTCGAAACTTCGGGGAAATCCTTCAATAGAATGTACAACAAGAGAGAAACAACAGTTGAATTTTCGGTTCTTGATATTTGAAAAGGCCTTTAGTGGCTTCCAGTTCCAAATAGACTTCTTTTCCTTGTTTGATAAATCTTCATTAACATTTCTTAACTTCGGTTTAGAATCAACAGGTGGGAATTTCCCAGATTTTGACCGAAAATTGGGGGCAGGAATTGAGGTCCTTGGATGGTTTTTCTCCGAGTATAGAGCTTTGCTTATGGTTTCTATTTCCTTTAACAGTTTCTTATTGCCTGAATCCTCCTCAACCTTTTTTCTACCTTCAACTTTGGACATCATCACCTTTCATACACTCAAAAACTAAAAAGAGAAGAAAACAAAACAGAAAGAATCAGTCATTGAACACTAGAAATTCACAACTAATAAAACCTAAAATTCATTTGCTCACATGATCAACCAAATCCCAAGCATTGTTTATCGAGCAATTCGCAATATATCACAAAATTCACACCCATCACCAAATTAAATTAAACAAAAAAAGAAACCCCAAAACAAAAAATGCAAAACATATTAAAGAAAAAACTGAATTATTAAATTCGTCAGATGAAGCTTAAAGGAGTTTACCTGCAATCAAAAACTCTTTTCAACGCTAACCCTAAATCACAGCATCAAATACACTTCTCGCAATCAGAAATTCCAATTTTCAGATTAAACGATCGAGAAATTTAAGCGAGATTATCAATATCGTATTATTGAGAAAAAGAGTTACGGCGGCTGAACCCGTTTATCGCTCAGTATTCTCTTCTTCTCCCCTCTGTCTCCTCTCTTTCCCCCTCAGAATTGCCGCTGGCTCTTTCAATTCCAAGTTTCAAACCATCTAGACAAACATTTAAAAGCCATTTTCAAATTGTGCCCATATCTTTTGTATAATGTTTTCTTGTCCCTGTTCTTTTCACTAATTTGATTTTCTACCCATAGATTACTCCGCATTATTTATTACCAAACTCTCACGCAATTAGATCTTGATTTTTTTTAATCAATTTTAATTTCAGTCAAAATAAAAATAACTTTTATTCAAAACTATGTTATTTGATTTGATTTTTAAAGGATTTGAAGTGAATTTTAGTTCTTATTGAAAAAAATTAGAAAGTCCAAACTTTTGCCCTTATAATTGATAATAATATATCTAAAAGATATCATCATGCTATCTTTTACCATTTGTATCAATAATGTAAAACTCTTTCTATAATTGATATAAAAAAAATTGATAGTTCTATAATTGATTAAAAAAAGGTTAAAGTGTAAAAATACCCACAACGTTTTGGATTCGGAGTAATTTTACCCCTAATGTCTAAAATGGTGCAATTTTAACGTTTGTAGCCAAATGTAATTTTACCCCTAACGTTGATAATTTGGATCAATTTGAGAAATAATTCATCAAACGTTCATCATTTTATCAGTAACAAATCACAAACATTTGTTGGGATGTGAAAAAAATAAAAAATAAAAAAATATACTGTATTTTTGTACAAATTAGACAAAAAAATTTAAAAATTCACCGAATTTATAAATATTAATCTCTGATTTTATTATTAAATTATAAAAAAACATGAATCCTTTTTTTATAACGAATTGTTATGCAATTTGTGCAAAATAAGGAACAAAAATATTTGTGTTTTATAATAGTATCTGAAATTGACCCAATTTATCAACGTTAAGGGTAAAATTGCTTTTGGCTTCCAATTGTAAGGGTAAAATTGCATTGTTTTAGATGTTAGGGGTAAAATTGCTCCTGACCCAAAATGTTAGGGTATTTTTGCACTTCATCAACAACAATAACAAAAAAAAAAAAAAAAAAAAGTAACTAAAATTTGTTATGTTTATATATTTGAAAAAAAAAACACACTATATTTAAATTGTTATGATAAGCTTTTTATTTTGTTTGGATGGGAGATGGCATGGGCAACAAAATCAAAATCAAGTTTAAGACAAGTATTTTTAAAATAAATGTTAGTATTATTTAAAAAAAAATGTTAGAGTACTTTTCTGGTAAAAGCATAACCTTTGAAAGCAAACATATAATAACGGATTCGAAATTGTAACCAAGCATCGCCTATTGGTTCGATACCCGATTCATAACTAGAAAATTTCTCCGGACTTCTAACTCACCCATAACCAGTTAGTCAAGAGAAGAATTTTTAATTTTTTTATTCAAGCACCCCGGTTTCTTGGTTTGCTTTGGTACTTTTTAAGTATCAAGTCACTAATCAATTATTTTTCCATATTGAACCATTGATCATTGATTTATTATGGATTCGGCTCTTATTTTACTTTTTCATCAAGTTTGGCAAAGGAGAAGATCGATTTGGCATTCTAATGCTGAAAATCGTAAAATGGGAGAGTAGAAGATCGAGCTTGGAACAACATACTGGAAATTGATTTCTATAATTTCTTTTTACCTTTTAATCTCTATCTATTCTAATCAATAAACTCTTGTTTTATTTGCCCACGGCAATGGGCCGAATCACCCTAACAATGTGTATCGTCCAAACTCGATAGAAAAGTTTAATGAGGGTCAAATCCATAACAAAATCAATGATGAAAGACTCAATGTGAAAAAATAATTGATCAGGGATTTGATCCTTAAAACATGTAAAATTCAGAGGCTTAATTATACTTTTTGCGTTTTTTTTTTAAATTCAATAGATAAGAATACAATCTCACACCATTAGAAGCATCTTATTTATAAGCACAAACTTGCCTTAGAAAATACAATTACATAGGCCCTGTTTGGGAATTAGCTGTTAGCTGATTACATTAGCTGTTAGCTGATTACATTAGCTGATTTAATTAGCTGATTTGATTAGCTGTTTGTTAGACCTGTTTGGTAAAAATTAGCTGATTGATAATAGCGGTTTGTGCAAAAAGACAAATAAGGGCATTAATTTTGGCGCAGGAGAAGAGAGAGTCTATTTATTGGGGTCAAAAAAGTTCATTAATTTTAATATCCCAAAACGCTAATTGAAAAAGCTCATAAAATGAGCTTTTTCAAAATTAGCGTTTTCATCCCAAAACGCTCTTCTAAACCTCTCTCCACCAAACACTCCAATCAGCAGTTTCAGTGGTCAAACCGCTAAAGTTGGTCAAAAACGCTCTTTTTATCCCAAAACGCTCTTTGTCAAACAGGGCTATAATCCCATTAGGAAAGACAAATTTATTCCTATACAAGACTAAATAGGAAAAAAAATTAATTCTGAAATCTAATTATTTCCTAAAGATATTCTTTCCTAATCCCTAAATAGGAAACATTACATACAATTACAAACTACAATAGTATATAAATGAAGTGGTAATTTGGTTTTAATAAGCTCACTAAAAGCGAAACTGACAATTCACAACAACGTTGTAGCTCGTCAGAAAATTAAGAAATAAACACAAAACAGTATTTTAACCTGAAACGTTAAGACTTACATCAACATGTATCAAGTTCAAGTTAGACTTTCAATAAGTTACTTATATGCCAAATACATGCACATCTAAATTCATCTAATATGGATAAGATTGGATCAACTGCTCTTTAACTCGTCAACATCGTATATTCAAATAGAGCTATTAGCATTACAATTCACTTGCAGCACCCTTATTTTTTCATGTGTGTCGTATGGACGATCTTGTTGGATCCATTTGATTTGGCCAAACTTACTCGATTAGTCCAACTAAAGTTTGTGTAATCTTCTTAATTCTAGCTCTGGTACGTAATTAGTCAAATGAAGTTGATAATGGATCAGCTCTTCTAGTATGTTCCACGCCGTCTTTAGTCTTTTTTGTCTTGATAATCATCATGAGTGTCTAAATAGCATCGAACCAACTAATCAGATCAAATGATAAAAAAAACATTTAACATATAATTATATTTTGCACAAATATTTTTTAGATTAAATAGCTAAATTGTGTTAGCAAAAATATGATATTTCATTTAAAATCAGATAAAATAAAATAAGTTATTTTTAATAATATATTTTTCATTTAAAAAGTTAATTTCACTTGGAAATATTAAATCAATCACTAATTTGAACATAACTATTTTAATTTAATGGATTTTATATAAATTATAGTTGCTCTTGCCATGAATTATCGAGATACATCGTTTCTGCTCGTGCCAAATTCGGAAATGAACAAATGAAAAAATTATTGGTGATAAATGCATATCAAATGGAAAAGAAATTCAACGAGAGATATAATTTTCAACCAAAGTAAAAAAAATCACAAAAAGTATGAGGATAAAAATAGGATAATTAATTTATTAGTCTCTATATTTTGACAAAACACATTGTTTAGTCCTTGTATTTTCAAAAACACACGGTAAGGTCCCTAACCATTTTCTCGATGAACTGTTTAGTCCTTCCGTTTGTTAGATTTTTTACCGTTTATGAATTCGGAAATAACTAAATTACCCTTTACTATTTATCAGTCAAAAGCAATTCACACCTCTATATCTTTCTCTCACAACTCGCGCTAAAAAAAATGGAGAACGGATTGAATCTCTTACGCATAATCGACTCAAATCAACCAGAAGAACACAGAGATGAGAAACAATGAAGATAATGGTCTTATATATTTGATTTTGTGGTAAAGAGTAGTTAAGGCATTACATTTTTTTAAATAGATTTTGACTCAAATCCAAATTGATTAACAGAATCTTCATGAGAGTCTAACGGCAGAGATTAAACAGTTTACCGAGAAAAACGTTAGGGACTAAACAGTTTATCGAGAAAAAGATTAGAGACTTTACCGTGTGTTTTTGAAAATAGAGAAACTAAACAGTATGTTTTATCAAAATATAAAACTAATAAAAACCATAAAAATATGAATCGGAAAAGTAAAAAGGGAGACAAATTTCATTCTCCCTCTTCAACCATAAAAGACAACAAGAGTTTTTTAAAAGAAAAAGATTAAGTATTTTTTAGTTAATTAGTGACGTTATATTACATGCAATCTAATTTTTTATTATGGTTATTGTTTATATTATAAATTCTTCATTAATATGTCAAACAACAATTGTTTATTAAGTAGATGTATTGCTATGTTATTAGTTAATTTTACTTTTTTTTTTTTAAGAAACGAACACTTTATTAATCACTAGAAATGGCATCCTGAATTAGAATACAGATAAAGAATAATGAATAAAAGAATTAACATAGGACCGAACATATCTTGCAAGTGCATGAGTTGCTTCGTTCGCTAATCTTGAAACAAATACCACTGAAAACCTTGGATGGTTACGTAGTACCCTTCTCACCTCATAAATCACACTTCCAAATTCCGTTAGATCTCGACAGTTTGACGAGATGGCGTCAACTACAGTTAATTTTACTTTTAAAATAGCTATATTCTGAATTATAATTAGACACTTTTATTTTACTATTTGAAATGAATTTATATTAGTTTCCCTCCATAAATGTCCATTTTGAAAATTTGTTGGAATAGTTCCTAAGTCACATGATAATTTATGAAATATTAAATTTTCAGAAACTGGGAATTGAAAGCTGCCAAACAGAATTTGTTGGATGATCTAATAAATTAACAAGATTTAATAATTGAGTAATGTCAGACAGCCAATGGGCTTCTTCAATTTTCATAATTTTCATTTTTAAAAAAAAAAAATTCATAATTTTCATAGCAGACAAATTTAAATTTAATGATTATTTAAGGGAAAAAATAAAATAAAAAATAATTCCATTTGCCCATCTTATTTTTATTGTTATTGCAGAAAGGACCCCAGTTGTTTGTCTTCCTTCTTATGAAATAGATTAATGTGGTGAAATTAGAATATTCTTTAATTAGGCACTAACTAAGCGACATATTCCCAGAGGACAACTCATTGATTTTGAATTTCAAATTGTTTAGTAAATTAATCTAATTAGAACGAATAAAATATAGCAGTTCCCGCTCGGGAAGACGTTTTTCACCTGGGAATAACATAAAAAAAGGCAGTCCCATTTTGGATAAAAGCAAACATTTTTGGAGAGAAAAAAAAAACTAAGATACGACTTATTTGAAATTAATTGAATGAACAGTTTATAAATGTGTATTCCTATCAACCAAAATAAAAGTAGACATGTGTATATTACGTCTTCAATTTATTCATCCATACAATTATTTTAAGCAAAAAAATCAACAAAATAGACAAAATTAATCCATTTCAAGAAAAAATAATTTGTACTACTAAAATTGAAGTTTAAATGTTCATCCCCTAAGCATTTTCCACCCACATAAAAAGTTCAACTACAAACTGATACCGTAAAAATAAATACTGACACGTGCAGAATTGAGAGTTTTCGGATCCAATAAACCATGTGGAAGAATAAGAGCTTTTAGATCCGATAGACTTATAGGAACCTTCTATAGAGGAAGATCCTTCTACCAAACAGATAGAGATTGTCCATAAGACGTTTCTTAGAAGAAGACTCCTCCTAAAGGAAGACTTCTTCTAATAAAAGAAGGATTCCTAACAAGGATATACTCCTAGAAAAAGAAGGATTCAGAACATTATAAATGGATAGATATAGCAAACCCTAGAGGTACGTTAACATCACTATCTCACAAGCAATTCATAACCTTCAACCCTTCCAACCCTTGCTTAGTTAGGCACCGGAGCGGGTCTGCGGGACTCCACTCCTATCTGATGTATATGATGTCTTGTAGGTATCCCAAGGAATGACTCGAAAGGAGCTTCGGAAACATCAGCACATGCATCGGAGATGACAGAGTTAAACGAAAAACTAAAAGAGGTTGAGGAAATCATGCGCGATAAATAAGACAACACCGGAGAATCTAGCCACCGTCCATCTTGGCTAGCAACACAATATGCCAAGAGCCCATCCCACATAGGAAATGGTCTAGATCACGTAGCCATTCCAAACGAAGAGAAGATTTAGGAATTCTAAAAAGACGTTGCTGCATCATTTGGAAGAAAAAGGCAGAAGCGATAAGCAAGCTTCCCACAAAAACCAATTGGCCCACAAGAGATATGGGGAGAAAAAGAAACCAAAAGAGGATGAAAAAGATAGACCCAACAACAAAAAAAGAGATGTATGAGATCATCCAAAAATGAGGTCTGGGAGAATAAAGATAAACTCGGTACATACATTGGCCCTTTGGCTTTAATAGATACATGCACACTTTTATCAGTAGAAATCCATCGCCAACTAATGCCCATAGGGTTTTGCATCCCTACTTTCAGCCAATATGGGGCAGTGGAGATCCCATGAATCACATCAAAAATTTCAGAAGAATCATAAAAGTAACAACCGCTACCGATGCGGTTATCTGTCGCTTTTTCCCACAACTCTAAAGGATTCGACAACCTTCTAGTATGAGCAACTCCTCCCCGGATCTATTCGCAGTTTTAACCAGATGGCGAAATCCTTCATAGACTATTTCATAACCTCCATACCAGAAGGAAAAATAATGTAGGACTTGAATAGAATGGTCCATGTCGAAGGGGAAACCCTCGCCCAATTCATTGAGCGATTTCAAGCCCTAGCCTTTTGAGTAAAAGAATTTAGCATTGGAGGGAAAATAGATGCAATGGCAAACAATTTCCGTAAAGCATCATCACCTCCAAGCCTAAAGATTTTCAGGAACTGATGAAAAGGGCAAGAAGTTACATTTGTTGGGATCAGCAGAAGCCAAACCCTCTGTTAACCAGCCAGGCCTAAATAACGATAACAAGTCGGCAAGAGACAAGGAACATAAGGAAAGAAATCCATAAAACTTTGGGAGCAAAATGACAAACCCCATGTCACCTTTAATGCTCCTAGAAAAGAAATGCTCTTTTGGGTAGAAGATAATAAAATGCGGACCCAATACCCACCCAAGCTTAAGAAGGGTCGAAGCAACATGAAATATTGCCACTTTTATAAAAGCAAAGGCCATTAACAAAATATTATAGGCAATTGATCATAGAGCTTGAGAAAATGGTTGAAAGTGGTAAACTGGAAAACTTCCTTAAAAAATACGGATGAGACTCTAAAAAAGAGATGAAGGCCGAAGGGCGCATCCCTAAGGGGTTATCAATGTCATATGAGGAGGGCCACATCCCAAAAGGAAAAGGGAAGAAGTTGCCAACTTAGAAAAGATAAAGGAGGTAAGGTCTAACTTCTACTTCGGCACGATGCCCTAGTAGTAGAGAGATGACGATAATAGATTTTAATGTCCGAATGGTCTTTGTTGACATAGGAAACTCCATCAATTAAAAGTGTTTGAGAGCCTCTCTATTGGAGAAGATAAATTGACAACAAATATGGTTCTTTAGGGTGGAATTAGTGGACATGCGATACCTCTCATAGGTAGTGTTCACTTAGAGGTTAAAATCGGAGACTCCGGACCCAAATGGAGGAGCAAAGAATAATTCCTTGTTGTAAATACCACCTTGCCTTATAATGCCATTATGGGAAGACCACTTTTATCTAGCTCAACAGGGGCTCTATTTATCCAACACCTAGCCTGGAAGATTCCAACAGAGGAAGGCATGTCCATTGCTTAAGAAAATCAGTTAGTGGTTCACCAAACATATATGGAATCCTTAAACATTAAGCCCCAAGTAAAGGATGAAAAATAAAAAGAGGGAGAAAGAGTCAAACCCGTAGGCTCCCCTAGAGACAGTATGGTTAGTAGAAGGCAAATTGATCCAAATAGCGACCAAACTAGTCGAACTAGTCAAAATAGACACCACCAAATGTCTAAAAGACAACACTGACATCTTTGCCTGGTGCCTAGCAAATTTCATAGGCATATCACCGAAGTGTTGGTCCCTTATAACGTGACAAGTTAGTTCCAAGGGGGGGGATAAGAACTATTTAAAAATTTGTCCGTTGAGGCTGACTTCTTTTTCTATGAAAAGGTTTACACAGCGTCACTAAGTAGATTCAAGACACAAGCTTAGTCAACTTATGACTAAGTCTTCTTCTTTACTTGAGTCAGGAAATAGCACTTAGAGTCTATTCCTGAACTCAGCTTCTTAGTAAACTTAACTCAGCGTGAGTTCTTTACTTAGTCAGTTTTGTAGCAAGCAATGTATATTAAAGGAGTTTAAGGGTTAGAAAGATATTACTCAGCAGACTTATCCTGGTTCGGCCTCTCCGCCTACGTCCAGTCCCCGGAACTCGTTCCGAGCTTTTTGAATTCTCTACTAAGCTCTTTAAAGGTAGAGCACGAAACCTTTTATAAATAGAAGCTGAGTATAACAAGAGTACCTTCCTTTATACCTCTACTCACTCCTATATCTACGCTGAGTACTATAACCGAGTACTCAGCCTCTCCTTTCTATTCTTCTAGAAATGATAAAGTGTTTGTCCTAAACAACGATTGCTAAGACACTTTAGATGATTGGAAATCACTCTAGACTTTTACACAATAATATGGAAATTGGTGTAAGGTATTTGCTTTGCTTTTCTCACAGAATCTTCGAGTATGAATTTGGTCAGCGTTTCGACAACTTGAAGTTCTGTGTTGATTGAAGCAAATGGATGGCCTTTATATAGTGACACTTGAGGCACCTGGTCATTTCGAATTTCGAAATAACCGTTGAAGGGAAACGGCTTCCTGTCGTTGTCACTCTGGGCGTGCTCAGCGTCGTTGGCCAATAGGATTCTTGCATCTTCTGTCTTCGTCAATCTTCGGCAGAATGTTTCGCCATTTAAGAAAAAGTCCACGAGACAGCTTTCTGCGCCTTCTGAACTTTTCCCAAAGTAGAAATACTTTGTCTAGAAGTTGAACATTGCCTGCCGCTGTCCAGACTGCTTTGTCGTCCAACTCAGCAGCTTCTTCTTGAAGCTTTTGCCACGAAGGCTTCTCGATCCTTCTCATGCTGAGTCGTCGTTTTAGTTGATACGACTTCGTTTTGAACTCTTAAGCCGAATGGTGTTGATGTGTTGACTTGGGCTTGACTTCCACTTTATGGGCCTTTGGGCTTTTTAATCTCAATGTCTTATACACAATTAAACTCAACATTGAACAAACACATTAGTGTAATAAATCAAAGCATATTAAATTTAATGTGTTAGAATATTTTTAGCATTACTTAAATAATTTTGTCAAATCAAAATCATGTGGAAAGATGTTTCAACACGAAGGTCATGATGCACTCCCTCAACATCGATGAATCTATAGGATGTGTTTGCTAGAAGAAAATATAATCAGCACGGATGTTAAGAAATTGATAGACTGCGGCCACATTGAGCCGATCCAATATCCCAAGTGGTGATTCAACGTGGTCTTAGTAAAAAAAAGCTAATGGAAAATGGCTACTCTGAGTAGATTTTACTGACCTTAATAAAGAATGCCCGAAGGACTCTCAGCTCTTACAATGCGTTGACATGCTTATTGATTCTACATCAGGGTGCCATTTACTCCATGTGCGATGTTGCTCAAGGGTATAACCAGATACTCATGGACCCAAGGTGATAAGTCCTTAATTTACGTATTTATGCATGCATATTCATATTTATATTAATGCATTTAGCTTAGTTTAGGATAGGATAGGTTTTGGAAAGATTTCACTTGTTTGTTCATGATTTCTCCAGAGATAGGTTTGAAATACTTAAAAGCTCAATACGAAGGAATATCAGCAAGGAGCAGATTAAAGACAGAAGAAAAGAGCCAAATTAGGGCAAAAACATCTGTCATGATCGTGACACCCCAGTCCTGTTTGTGACCATGACCGAAATCAACCAAAGACAAAAGATCATCTGTCTCGATCGTGACCTATATGACGATCGTGACAGATAGTTCCATCAACTTTGTATGGCAAAGCAAAGTCACGAACGTGACACCCCTGTCTCGTTCGTGACTGACGTCTTCACTGTAAAAAGGCATGATTCTTTAGTAAAATTGCATCTCTTTCATCCTGAACCATCATTCTTCTTCACCACGAGCTATAACTCTCCATAACAACACTTGAAGAGTTATCATCTTGAAGAGACATGATTCTTCACCCACTATAAGAAGGATACTCCTTTCTCCATTCAATATACATAAAGAAAGAAGAATAATACAAATAAAGTTACAGAAAGTATACTATAGCAAGGAACATTCTACAGTTTTTAAGCTTTTATTTCCAACATTGAAAGAAGAAAGATCGAGAGATACACTTCCTCAAGATACAAGATACATGATACAAAAGAAGAAGACACCCAAAGGTCTGACAAACCTTACAGAGACAGTAAAAGGATTCACAACCCCTATACTCTCATCTGTTATAGTCTTTATTCTTTGTATTCTTTACTTTTGACAAATCATCAACTTTGTTAAACACTTGTTTATCAAAATCACAATTCAATCTAATGCAAATTATTCTTTGTTCTCATTAGATTCTATCACTACTTCTATGAATATTCTAGGGAAATCCATTTAAGCAAGATATAGGAATAGTTATCATTTTATGAAGGTAGAAGAGATTCAGTTCATAAAAGGATAATTGTATCACATAATCCACTTGTTTCATTTTTAATTCTTAATTCTAATTCACTACGATAGGTCGAGGAATTAGGATTATCTATCTAAAAACATCCAAGTTATTTAATCCTGGATTAAGAGATTGGATTAAATATTTCTATCTGATATAACTGCAGTAAGTTTGGAAAGTGTTTTCAGGTTTAAACTTATAAAAATCTGTATGTATCCCGAGCTATGCACGGAATAGAAACTTAGGAAATATAATTTAAGTATTATTATCATTATTTCTAAACAAAACTATTTTCAAATCAAATTATTTATTCTCTATAACCAAGAGAAAATGAATTTATAAATTAAACTTATTATAGTAGTTAATCAGCGTTCTCTGTGGGAACGATAATCTTATTATTACTATAATCGAAACCGTGCACTTGCGGAATTCGCCTAACACAAAGGATAAAGAAAAAAAAGCTTCATCACCCATGAAGGTACATACTATTATAATGTAATGCCCTTCGGACTTAAAAATGCAGGAGCAACATATCAACGACTAGTGAATGAATGTTCAAAGATCTGATCAAAGATAAGGTGGAGGTGTACATCCACGATATGATCATAAAGATGTTGGGGTTTAGTGTCCTATAGACAATTGTTCTAGGATATAAACCTAATATAAATGAATTATTCTTTATATAATTTGTTTTAATAAGATATGGTTTCATAACTGTATAAAGGCAACCTCCTTTAAAGAACTAAATAAGTCTAATAAAAGGAAATCCCTGAGTTTATTTAAAGTGATTATAAAGTGTTCATACAAGCATGAAGTGAGATGAAACATTATAATAAACTAATAAACTTAAAAGCACCCCAAGCCAAGTGATATGTTTTGAAGAGGGATTGACATAACACTATAGAGACTTGAATGTAACAATGTTTTCTGTCGAGATAGAGAGCTGATCTCACAAGCTTCAGATATACAGATATCTGGACAGTTACATGGATCCAATGAATGGAGTTCATTAGGATTGGGGACCCAACTTGAGATAACAGGATGGGTAGATTTATCCTTGTCACTTGTTCATCTCATTGGTATTAATAGGTATAAGTAATCCTAAGACTCAAAGGAATGTTAATTAGTGATTCTGGATTATGGAATGTGACGCTTTGATCCTGTTGTAACATGATCCATAACAGGGATGACTCTGGGGTGTGTACAACAGACGTTGGGTATCACAGGAATAATTGCATGATAGTTATACATTGGATTGAGCATTTGTCACTCCTGATAAAATAGGAGATACGTCCAAGGATCACTTGTGGAAGACTTAACTCTAAATCCTTGCAAGGTGATAGCTTAAGACTTGAAATGCAGATTTCACTTAACCTATCTAATTGGAGTTAACTCGGCCTGTACAAGTAAAACGAACGTCTCGTTATATATGACTTGACATTATCCATAGTCATAAGATTCAGTTCAAGAATGTAGTTGATGAAGGATCGAATTATACTGTAACTAATACGGAAAGGTCAAACGCCAGAATCAACCTGTCTTCTTATAGCTCTGGGGGAATGTTTCGGATCTGCCAATCACAGTTCGCGCACTCATTCCGTTATGTAAAGATTAAATATAATTCTGAGAAAATTAATTTAATAGTTGCATACGGCTAGAAGCAATAAGAACCTAATGGGTCACACATAAGACTTGGAACCCAACAGAGAAATAGATGTTAATTAATTGACGGAAGCCCAACTGAGTCCACTAAGGCCTAGTGGTATAGGGGGGCGAATTGTGTATTAAAATACACAAAGGAATTAATTCAATTTAACAATTATAATTAGATTATGATTATGAATTAAATTAATTACGGGATAAATAAGTTAGGAGGTTTAATGAGATTAAATTGCTCCTATTATTATCCTATTAATAGGTTATTATTATCTTTGAAATTAAATATAATTATAGATAATAACAATAAGAATTTTATTCCAAATTAAATTCTTATTCAGTAACCTAATTCTATCTGACTAGAGTTTAGATGGAAGAGAATATATATACCCCCCTCATGTGAATTTCGGCCAGGCATAGCAATCCCGGGAGAGAGAAAATTCGCCCCCCTACCGTAGTGGATCGATTCTTCACTGCTTGCTTCTGTTCAATTGACTTTCATCTCTTTCTCTTATCCTTGATCTTGTGTTGATTTATTAGAGGCAATCTGCTTTGGTTGCTTTTATACGGTTGAGTTCTAATCATCTTTTGAATTGTGTTTTTGTTTTGTGCTCGGGAACTGGGAGTAAGAGTTGTGGGCACTATGATTGCAACAGTAGATAGAACTACTAAAAGGTATTTCCTTCTATCCCTCTTTATATGAAATAACGGTTAACGGATCTTGGTTAAAGGAAAAAAGGTTAAATTTTTTATATTTCCGCTGCCAAACGTTTGCCTATTTTCCTTCAATGGTATCAGAGCCTGCGTTAAATCCGTTATTTCATATATGAAAATTGAAAGGTTTTTCAATCAGATTGAATAAATATTTATTGTTAGGTTAATTAACAAAACTGTTTTGATTAATTAATTCTAAAGATAAATAAGTTTTAATTAATTGTTAATTAAAATTGATTATGCATATGTTCCTAGTTATTTTGGTTGATAATCATTGTGACAAAATCTATTAGTTTTATAGTTAGATTGATAAAAGTTAGTTTTATTAATTCTAAAGATAAAATAGAAATTTTTTAAAAGGTTTTCTTATTTTCTGAAAATCGTTTTAAAATCGTTTTAAAACCGTTTTAAAACTGATATATATATATATATATATATATTATATTTAAATAAAAAAACGGAACAGTAGTTCGGGTTGCGCCGCGAGGCAGCAACCTGAACTACTGTTCACGGTTGCTGCCTCGCGGCAGCAACCGTCTACGACTGGACGACGCTTCCGTAAGGCAGCGGCGGCCAGCCGCGGCGCTGCTGCCAGACGGCAGCAGCGTTTTAGGTTTTGGGCCCCTTTGCGGGCCCAACACGAGTAGATGCCTATTTGTTTTAAAACCGTTTTAAAATAAAATAATTTTAAATATATTTTTATATATAAGTTTCAGAAATAAATAGTTTTCTGTTTTGATTATCAAATAAAAGAATTTATTTGGAAATTGTTTTACTTGTTGTAAATCAAAGATGTTAAATGAATTAAAACAAAATAATCAGGATATGCATAACAAAATGTTTTGTATAGTTGTATTAATCTAATATGTAATTGTTACATTTTTAATTAGATTAAATATAGAAGATACGAAACTGAAAGAATTAAAATTGGATGAAAGTTAATTTGATAAGTTAATGTGATTAACCTAAATATTACATAAATATTTTATGTAATCAACCAATTAAATTTATTTAATTGAGTCTATGTATGTTTGGAGTTATGGACATATTTGGACCCTCTATTTAGTCTTTTGGTATTTTTGAAATAGGGCTTGCGTGTCCTGCCTATCTACTATCTATTGTAATTTCTCCTCTCATCTAATTCCCTTCAAGTTAATTGAAGTTTTCTTTAGTAGTATAGAAATTCATATTGATGTAATTTCAAGGCGCCATGGAGAAGACGGAGGACCTAAAGAGAAATATGTAATAGTTAGTATTTCCCTAGGTTTGACCTTTTATTCCGTTTCTGGCTCAACGGAATAATTTAGATAATATGTCCATAACGCCAATGTATGTGTCTGATGTATGCTAAAGCAAATCAAGACTAGGTTAGACTATGAGACTTAAAATAAAAAATCCCTCACTAATTAAAAGTTAAGTAAATAAGCAAGTTATTAAAATCGGTTGCCCCTCCCTAGTATTATAATTCAGCCAGCAGTACTGGGGGCCTTTGGTTTGTTGAGTAAACTCAAGCTCAGGGTCTTATGGTAACACCTGAATTATCGAGGATCGTTTTCATGAATATGGGGTAATACTTAAATTAGATTATGATAATTGGATGGGTAAACTAATGTTGTCATAAACTAATGGGCAATATGGTTGGGATTAATATGAATAACATATTAGTTACTAATGTGCTTAGTAACCCAATAACCTAGGAATCACATTGTTGATGTGATTGATTGTATGAATCTACCTAACAAATGAGACTAGCTTGTTGAGTAAACTCAAGGTGAAATTTCAGGAGTTAGGATCGTAGCTCACTAAAGGATTTGTGAAATTCTTCGAATTAATATGGAGGGCTATTAATTTGGTAAAATAGTGGGAGCAATTTAAAATGAATTAAAAGACCTATAATTTTAGATTGATGTACTTTAAGGCAAATGAATAACATATGTTTACTCTTTCTCACTCTCAGGTTAAATTAAAACACTCCTAAAATCATGACTAAAACCAATCTGCAAAATATACTTACCGATAACAAGTTGAACGGTTCAAACTTCACCGACTGGTATCGCAACCTCAAAATCGTTTTGAAGTTCGATAAGATAGGATACATCGATACCCCCTACCCTGGCTTGTGATGCACCCATCGAAGAGATCGATGCTTACCGGAAGCATAAGGCTAATGATGATCATGCGGGATGCATCATACTTGCATCGATGACACCAGAATTGAAAAGGCAACATGAGGAGTTGGATACCTATTCCATGGTCGCGCACCTGAAAGAGTTGTTTGGGAATCAAACTCGGTGCGAACGCTACGAGATATTGAAGCAGTTATATCGATGCAGGATGCAGGAGGGAAAATCTGTAATGACACATTGTGTCAAGATGATTGGCCTTATTACTAAGTTTTCTAGTATTAGAGATACGATGGATCATGAACTAAGTGTAGACTTACTTCTTCAATCCCTCCCGGAGAGTTATTCACAGTTCATCATGAACTACCAAGTGAATGGCTTACAAACCTCTCTTGAAGAGCTTGCAAATATGCTCGAGACAGTCGAGCCTAATATAAAGGAAAACGAGGGAATACTGGCCCTTGCTATTGAGGGATCAAAGAAGAGGAAATGGAACTCTCCCAATCCTATCTATCTCAAGAAGGGCAAGGGGGCCACGCCCACCGAAACAAAGGGGATGGAAATGAAGAAGCCCAAAGGAGAGTGCCACTTTTGTGGTAAAGACGGGCATTGGAAAAGAAACTGTTTGGTGTACCTAGCCACCCTTAAGAAGGGAAAAGCCGGGACTTCAACATCTGGTATGTTCTATATTGAAATAAATACAATTTCACAGTCTGAATCTTGGGTATTAGATACCGGATGTGGATCTCATATTTGTATGAATATTTAGGGACTCAGACAGACTAAGGAATTGAAGAAGGGAAGCATAAACTTGCGAGTAGGAAATGGAGCAAGAGTTGCCGCCCTCGCGATTGGAGATTATGCTTTGAGTTTGCCCTATGGGCTTGTAATAGAATTAAGGAACTGTTTGTATGTTCCAAAAATGTCCAGAAACATTATTTCTATTAGTTGTCTTGTTGACGACGACTTTAATATTTCAATAAAGAACAAACATTGCGAGTTTTATAAAGATGGGATTTTCTATTTTTCTGGAATATCACTAAATGGGATTTATGTGTTAGATGACAAATTTTTTGTATTCGCAATTGATACCAAAACACATAAGCTAGATAATTCGACTTACTTGTGGCATTGTCGTTTAGGCCATATAAACAAAAGACGCATGCTTAAGCTACATCAAGATGGGCTTATAGATTCAATCGATTCTGAATCATTGGAAACGTGCGAAGCCTGTTTAAAAGGAAAAATGACAAAGACACCCTTTAGCAATAAAGGCGAGCGTGTATCAGACACTCTAGGATTAATACATTCAGATATATACGGTCCTATGCCAGTCCAAGCAAGAGGAGGATTCAGATACTTCATAAGCTTCATAGACGACCATACCAGATATGGTTATGTTTACTTGATGAAGCACAAGTCCGGAGCTTTTGAGAAATTCAAATGCTTCAAGAATGAAGTAGAAAATCAAATGGGAAAGAAAATAAAGATACTTCGATCCGATCGAGGTGGTGAATATCTTTCAGATGATTTTCTGAATTATCTAACTGAATGTGGGATATGCTCACAATGGACACCCCCTTATACACCACAACACAATGGTGTATCCGAAAGGAGGAACCGTACCCTACTAGATATGGTACGATCTATGATGAGCATAACATTACTTCCAAAGACGTTCTGGGGCTATGCCTTAGAAACTGTCCTCTTCACCCTAAATCGAGTACCAACTAAATCCGCCAGTTCCACGCCATATGAATTGTTCATTGGTAGGAAACCCACTTTCTCATTTATGAGAATATGGGGTTGTTCAGCATTTGTAAAACGAATAGCATCAGATAAATTAGATTCTAAATCTGATAAATGTTTCTTCATAGGATACCCTAAGGAAACTATGGGGTATTACTTCTATCATCCAGATGATCAGAAAGTAATAGTATCCAAGCACGCAACCTTCTTAGAGAAAGAGTTTCTCGAAGAAACAGAAAAGGGAAACACAATTGAGCTTGATGAAGTTCAAGAAGAAGAAACACCTGCTGAAACAACAGAGGCGGTTGAGGAACCCGAAGCAGTCCCATTAGATGAGACTCGAGTGCCACCACCTACTCATAGATCACAAAGAGTTCGTGAACTCCAGGTTAGATACGGTTTTCTAGTGGGAGATGATGATGAGGTTCCCGTGTTAGACAACGAACCCGAAAACTACGAAGAGGCTCACCAGTCCAGATTCTAAAGCATGGCTTGAGGCTATGAATTCTGAAATGGATTCCATGTACACTAACCAAGTGTGGACTTTGGTTGATCCACCCGAGGGGATAAAATCCATTGGATGCAGGTGGATCTTCAAGAAGAAGACCGACATGGATGGAAAGGTTAGTACCTACAAAGCTAGGTTAGTAGCGAAAGGATATCGTCAGAAGCAAGGGATTGATTATGACGAGACTTTCTCTCCTGTAGCCATGTCCAAATCAATCAGAATAATGCTTGCTATTGCCGCTCACTACGATTACGAGATTTGGCAAATGGATGTGAAAACAGCTTTCCTAAACGGAAACCTGCTTAAGGATGTATATATGATGCAACCTGAAGGTTTCACATCAAAGGATGCAACCAAGGTTTGCAAACTTTAGAGATCCATTTATGGACTCAAGCAAGCATCTAGAAGCTGGAACAAGCGTTTTGACGAAACCATAAAACAGTTTGGTTTCGAACAAAATTGCGAAGAAGCTTGCATTTACAAGAAAGCAAGTGGGAGCTCAGTTGCATTTCTCATATTATATATGGACGATATATTACTAATGGGAAATGACATAGCTCTACTACAGTTGGTGAAAGTATGGTTATCAGGTAACTTCTCCATGAAAGACCTTGGTGAAGCAGCTTATATACTTGGTATAAAGATCTACAGAGATAGATCAAGAAGACTGCTTGGCCTTTCACAGGCTACATACATTGAAAAGGTGCTAAAGCGGTTTAGCATGCTTGAATCGAAATGAGGTAACTTACCCATGGTACATGGGATAAAGTTAAGCAATCATCAATGTCCTAAAACCGAAGATGATAAAATTTACCCTATACTTATATTTTAGTTTTTGATAAAATTTATCGTGTATTATATAATATATAAAATTTATTTATAATGAGATTATTTTTGCCCAATCGGGTCGGTTCTATTTTGATAACCTTGATTAAAGTAATTATATAAGACTAATTAGTAAAGACTAATTGAAGATTAATTAGTAATTATGTTATTAATACAATTTATTAGGTTTAATTTCTTTAAAAGATTATGAAAGACTAATTAGTAATTATCTCATTAATAAAATTTCTTAATTTTTAATTTCCTTAAAAAATTATGTAAAACTAATTAGTAAATAATGTAATTAACACAATTATTAACTTTTAATTTGGTTAAATAAATAATGGAAGCTTAAATTTAGTCCACTCCAACTCATAATCCCATGTTTACAGGTCATCGGTTAAACTAGCGAGTTGAATGATTTTTTAGCAATTTTTAATGGAGTTTATTATTCTACTTTTCTAAACCGGTTTACATATGGGGTCTAGTTGAACTACCCAACAAAATAGATTATAGTATCCAAACCCTATATTGCACTACAATTAAGATTTGTAGTTACAGTGAGATCAGGTCGTGTCCTAAGAGAATAATTAACATCTTAATTCAAATAAACAAATAAAATAAAATAGGGGAGGTGATTGTGAGAGATGAATAAATCAAAATAAACAAGTAAAGAAAGATGGAATTCAAAAATGAGAAAATCTGATTCAAGAGATTGGGTCCATTTGGTGTTTGTTGATCATTGGTTTAAATGATAAACAAATTAATGTTCAAATCTTTGATAAAAGAGTGTAAGGATTGCCTAAATCACTATTTCATCTTTCCTTAATTTATTAAAATAAAACATCTAAATCAACCTAGTTATTAAGAAAAGAGAATGAAACATATCCAATTTCTTAATAACCGCATTAGAATTAAGAAAGGTTTATCAATCGTTAAGAAACAATAACAATTGACTTGATTTTCTTCTCAATTAATCTCAAACAAAAACTCAATTACTCAAGGTTGATTATTGCTACTTGTTGTAATTTGTTCAAAACAATTATGGATCAAGAACAATTACTTAGCAATAGAAGATTGAATACGATTCAATAATCATAAAAAGAAATGAAGAAGAAATTATAATACTTTTGAAAGATTTAATACATGAAATCTCACAACTTTAAATCAAATGAATTCCTTCTTGAATCATAAAATGAAACTTAACTATCCATAATTGAAAATAACTCAATAATACAATAGAAATTCTATAGGAGAAATCCTAAGAAGAAATACTAAAATATCCCTAGGAGATAAGGAAAGAAATAACATGTAATCTCTAATTAATAAATGATTGATTTAGAAATAATAGGAAATATTTAAATCCTAACTAAAATGAAATACAACTAAATAAGATAATATCTCAAAATCAAATATAAAAATATCTTTTCCTAGCTTCCAAATTTGTCCAGCCACGTGTCATGCCTTAACTGAAGTTGGCTATAGCTTCCCAATTATGACTTAATTTGAGAGAAAATGTGACCACACCTTAACTGCAACTACTCTCTGATTAGCAAATGCTCCAAAATGCTTTAAAATTCTAGATTTTTTACCAATCACCTAAACTTTCTCCGAAACTAAATATGAGATAAAGGTCTTGTTTGATAAATAGCTTTTTGGGTGAGAGGTTTGAGCAACTTTAGAGGTTTTGACTAGTCAAACCTCTAATAGTGGTGTTTGATGAAGAGAGGTTTGCAAGAGCTTATTGGGTCCAAAAAAGCTAATTTTGAAAATGCTCATTTTAGGAGCTTTTTCAATTAGCTTATTGCTCCATCTTTTTTTAAGGTCATTTTTACCCCTATTTACTACCTTCTAACCCCAAATAAAGACTTTACCATGTCCTTATTTGTCAGTTTATACAAACAACTATCAACAATTAACTAAGTTTTACCAAACAAGTTTACACAATTAGCTAGTCAAATCAGCTAACCAAAAAGGTAATCAGCTAATAGCTAACAACTATTTGTCGCACATGGCCAAATGCTCTATTTGGTAAAAAGCTTTTTGGGAATAAAATTAGAGGTTTTGACTAGTCAAACCTCTAATAGTGGTGTTTGGTAAATGGAGGTTTGAAATAGCTTATTGGGTAGCTTTTTCAATTAGCTTATTGCTCCATCTCTTTTGAATGACATTTTTACCCCTAATTACTACCTTTTAATCTTAAATAAAAGCTTTACCATGTTCTTATTTGTCATTTTACATAAACAACTATTAGGAATCAGATAAGTTTTACTAAACAAGTTTACACAATGAGCTAGTCAAATCAGCTAACAAAAAAGGCAATCAACTAACAACTAATGTAATCAGTAACAACTAACAACGATTTAGCAAACAGGGCCAAAGACATCAATTGAACAAAAAAAATTCCAAATTACTAAAATAGTCTTGTCACTTATGGAGGCCTTCTTTACTTGGTGCAATGGTCAGCATTGGTAATCTCGAGTTAATAGGCGTCTTGATTATGTTGTTGCTACTTTGGACGTTTTTGAGATAATATCTCGTCATAACTCTAATCACCACTTTGTCCTTCCTTCTTCAACCTCCTAGAGCTTGTTTTCAATTTCAAGGTATGTGGGTTTCTCATCCTAGTTTGAGACAGGTTATTATCACTACTAGAAAATTCTCAATCTCCAGCTGAAAATTTTGTCAGAAATCGATCTATTTCCGTTAGTAAGTCTGACATAATCTCTGACAGAATGTCGTCGAGTATCATTCCGTCAGAATGCATCTTCCTGACGAAACACCCCGCAGAATAACTTATCATTCCGTCTGAATATTTTTCTTGACGAAATTCCGTCAGAATTTATATTTTTAACTTTTTTAAAAAGTTTTGGGTAATTAATTTATTAGTCCCTATATTTTGATAAAACACACTGTTTAGTCCTTGTATTTTCAAAAACACATGATAAAGTCCCTAACTTTTTTCTCGATGAACTGTTTAGTCCCTAATGTTTTTCTCAGTGAACTGTTTAGTCCCTGCCGTTAGACTCTCATGAAGATTTTGTTAGTCAATTTGGATTTGCGTTCTTCTTTTCCTTTCCTTTAAACTCTAATGCATCTGAAATTAACTTTGAGTGTTCTTCTTCTTGATTTTCTTCTTAATCGTTCAAATTCGTAAGCATTTGGTTCTTTTTTTTTTTTGTTCTCCATACAAATAGCTTCTTTTTCTAAATTGGATTTCCTCTTCTAAAGTTGAAGGTAAATAGTAAATGGTAATTTAGTCATTTCCGAAGTCATAAACGGTAAAAAATCTAACAAACAGACGGAATGACTAAACAGTTCACTGAGAAAAATGTTAGGGACCTTACCATGTGTTTTTGAAAATACAGGGACTAAACAGTGTGTTTTGTCAAAATATAGGGACTAATAAATTAATTACCCAAAAGTTTTTAATATATATATATTCAACAAATAGTCTAATAGATATACATAAACTTAATTAAATTGTAATTGGAGATGAATAATATAACATAAAATTGTTATTATGATATTTTTTGTAAGCCTGTATAAAATTGTAAGCCAATAATATTAGTAAGAGACCAAACGTAAAGGGACCAAAGTAACGAAATATCATTAGCAGCACAAGAGATTCCAAAAAGACAATGCATTCAATTCAAACATCCCTAAGCACTAAACACATTAACTAAGCAGACACAACTACTACTTCAATCCTACACAAAACAGACACAAAATCTACAAGAAACTATCCTGCTAATGCCACAATAAGCCTTATAGGCACAGTATAGAACCTAGTTGCAGCAAAAAAAAAAAATTATCACAACATAGACACTGGTCGCATTGCGCCGCCATATCGCTTACCACTCTGCATCTTAACGTATCACATTTTTACTATGTCAGCACTTTGAGTCCTGGAAAATGAGTCAAACTCCTCGTCTAGTTCGTCGGGGTAAATGTTCTCCGAATACCCAGATTTGCACGTTCCTTCTCCATAACCAAAGAAGAAACAAATTGGTGACCTGTGTGCCAAAGGCTTTGAGCATGAGCCCAGCCGTAATTTATTGCAGCCTTGGACAATGTATTACCACTTGTATATGTATTTTCAGTATCATATTTCCTGCTATCCTCTGGCAACTTTGTTCCTGTGAAAGAAGCAACATTAGACTGAGTAAAAAAACACTCCCATCCTTGGAATTCAGTAAAATGCTAAAAAAAACACTCGACTATGACAATATAACCTTATACAGATGGATATTTATTAAGAAAAGGTTACCTACAACATAGCATTTGTCACATATGCAACCAAATCTCCCGCATAACAAACATAATAAATTCACTATAGATTTACAAAAAAAAAAAAAGTAGTGACAATATCGGCCACTGAAAGGGAGGCACGGAAGATCCTCAAATCACAGCAAAATGAAATATTTGATTGCAATTAGAAAGTTGAGGAGGAGAAGAGCAAAATTATTGCAAAAAAGTCCAATTCCAAGAAGGTAAAACAATACATAAAACAAGTAGAGTGAAGCATAAACGAGAAATTGTGTCCATTATCAATATAAAACATGAAAATGTTGACATCTTATAATCTGAAAAAGGTATTGCATAACTACAAAAATCCAGAGAATGCTAGGTAACAAGGTGAATCACAGAACAAACTACAACAACTCAATAAAACAAGTAAAGGTAATAATAATCAAAGCAAGATAAAAGGACAAGTACAATATAGAATATCAAATAGTTATAATTATAAGAGAAACAACACAACACATAAATGTCAAGGATTTACCAATTATATGTTTATCAGCCTGCTAATGTCTAAGCCAGCATCAATAAACTTATTTTCCCTCTCATTCCCAAGAAGACACTAAACATCTAGAGCTTTGAAACAGGTGCTAGGAAGGCATCCCCTACTTGTACAAACTAGCGAAATAAACAACATTATGTAATCTTCTGGAGGGTAAAAAAGGAAATGAAAAATGTACTACAGAAAATGATCCAGATCTACAATGTGCAGGAAGAAAGTAGAGTTCAGAGTGTAGGAAACTTATTGTGACTAAGGATTTACCTCTACCTCTCTGCATGTTAAGGTTTCCCTAAATGAGTATCACTTTAAGGACGCTGGTTGGAACGTAAGAACACCGTTGGTGATAGACTCGACAGGAAAGACGAAAATCCCCTTGAAGGACGTTAGTCGGAACAGAAGGGGTGGCGCGAACTTGTTATTTTCCATTTCTGTTGCTCACTTCTGCAAGAGAAGGGGCGCCGATAAGCTGAGAGGGAGAGATATTGAGTGAGGATGCTATCTACCACAATTAGTCCTCGTTTGCAGTGGTGGAACCAGGACCACGGATGATCCGGGCTCAAACATATTAATAAAAAAAATTTCAAAACGTAAAAAAAAAAATCAAAATTAACTGTGTAATTGATGGTAAATTTTTAAGTCCAACCCGAGGACCTCTTAAACAAAAGCAAGCATACTTAACCATCTCATCTACCTTTATATATTGAAATAATACTACATAGAGTCAATATAATTCTCTCCAAAATATTACGAGACACCGTTACTAAATTTTTTTTTTCTCAATTCTCGGGCGGCCAGCCGGGGCTCGAGCCCCGGCCAACCCCTTCCTAGTTCCGCCCCTGCTTGTTTGGAAGGAGGTAAATGGGAGTAATGGAAGGTTAAGTATTGAGTTAACCTTGTTGGGAGTTATTGTTTAAGAGTAAATGGAAGTTAATGGGGTTAAATGTTTACTTCCTCTAACCTCCAAACTCTAACCTCCAAATTGGGAGTTAATGGAAGTAACGTAAACTTTTTTAAAATTTCTTGTCTCTGCAGAGTAAATTTAACCATCCTTCCCCTCCATATTTAAACTCCCAAACAAGGTTAAACATTTAACCTCATTTACATCCTATAAACTCCCAAACAAGGTTAATTGTTAACTTTCCGTTCCATCACTTCCCTTCTCTTTCCATTACCTCTTTTAACTCTCCCCTTCATTAACCTCCAAACTCCCAAACAAAGGCTTAGGGAGGGGGAGATGGAGAAGGAGAAATGAGATTAGGGTTAGATAAGAATAAATTTATACAATGGGTTTGGATTATGGGCTACTAAGCCCGACCCCAAAAACTAGCTCTTGGGATTTGAGTTTTCTAAACCCAATCCGGTTACTTTCTTGTTTAATAATTCTATTTTCTTTTCAAAAATAAATAAAATTTGATACATAATAAATTAAATTGTAAAAAGTGATTTGTTATATTTAAATAAATTCTCTTTTAAAAGTTTAATTAAAATAATCGATTTCTTACTCAGTAAATAAGAAATTGAATTAAAATAATAAATTAAATAGAATAATTTAAATTGATTTGTATAATGAATAAAAATTTAATTAAAATAATTCAAAATTTGTTATATTAAGGATAAGGTGCAAAAATACTCCTAACATTTACGGTCAGAAGCAATTTTACGCATAACATTGACATGTAAGAGCAATTTTACCCGTAACACTAGCAAGTTTGGTCACTTTCAGACATTATTATAAAACACATATTTTGTTCCTTATTATGTATCAATTGCATATCAGCGGGCTCTAAAAAAGATTTCATATTTTTTATGATTTAATAATAGAATTTGAGATTAATATTTATAAATTCGGAAAAATATTTTAATTTTTTTTATCAAACTCGTATAAAAGAATGTATATTTTTTTGTTTTTAATTTTTTTCACGTCTAATAATATGTTTGTGATCTGCTACTAATAAGTGATAAATTGATGCACATGTGAAGTGCAAATGACAATATTCATGACCGAGAGGCAGTTTGATGAATTGTTTCCTCAAATTGACACAACTTGTCAATGTTAAGGGTAAAATTGTTCTTCGTTGCCAACGTTAGAGGTGAAATTGCACTATTTTAGGCGTTAGAAGTAAAATTAGTTCTGGTTGTAAACGTTATGGTATTTTTGCACCGTATTCCTATTACAAACTAAATACAATTTATTCAGTTTGAACATACGTAAATCTGACAAATAAAAATTAAATAACAAAAAATTAAACCCAATACAAAAGACTGTATTTTTTCTATTTGTTTTAGATTTATCTATAACAAAAAAAAAATTAAAAAAATTATGTTTTTGGTTAAAATGTGATAAGAAAAAATTTATTCTGACGCAATTTCCGTCAGAATTTTCGTCTGATAATAAATTTCCGTAAAATATTCTGTCTGCACATAGACGGAAAAAAATTCCATCATTAAATTTCGTCAAGAGTTTTGGCGGGAACATTCCCGCTATACATTTCTGATAGAATATTTATTCTGTCTGAGAATTCCGTCGAAGGTTTGATGGACTGCATTTCTGACAGAATTCTGTCGGAATTTTGTGACGGATAATTTTTCGCCAGAACTTTCCGTCGAATTCAGGAATTTTCTAGTAGTGTATGGATTCTTGGAATGGTCTAGACCCTTGGCTCCCTCCTATACAGTTTTTGTGTTTGAATCTCTAGGTGCTTCTTAGTTTGCTGAGGTAATGGAAAAGAGAGGAGATCTGTAATTTAGATGTTAATATTCCAGAAGCATCTTTCAAGCTGACTGAGCTGTAGCTTGATATTGCCTCTCAAGGTTTGACCAAGCAATTACATAGTGCTAAATGGGAGGCCCATCAGATTTTGGACACTTTGTCTTCTTTAGAAAGAAAGTTCCCTAAAATAGAAAAGCATGAACAATTTGTTAACAATTGGGGATCGTAATAGACAGTTCTATATCACTCTGATTTCTTCTCAGAAGGGTTCTAATGATATTCAGGCTTTGAATATTAATGGTCGGATCACGATTACGGACTCAGAGATTTTCAATCACATTTGTACTTGTTACTCGGGTAATTCCTTATTAGATGGATGATAGTGACCATGTGATGCTTGCTCATTGCCAGGGCCGGTTCTGATAATTCATGGGCCCCAAGCGGAATCATAAATAAGGGCCCTTTTAATAAGAATATTTTACGTGACAAATATTTAAATATATATTTCAGTACATGATTAATTCCTTATTTATCTACATATTAAATCTATTTGGTAAAGAATTAAATCAATTGCCACATGTATATATCACATGTCAAAAATTGTGTGATTTGGTAAAAATAAAATTAACAAAATCGATTAATTCTTCATCCAAGTTAAATGTCACTTATAAAAATATTTTAATGGGAAAATGTTACAAAAATGGTACGATAAAATTTTGCATACCACATGGGCCAAATATGAGTTTAATTCTTAACTTAACCTTTAATCTATATTCAAAATATCAATCGGACTCCCTTAAGTTTAAAATATTAGTAATTATTTGACCATTGGAAACCTAAATAATTTTAGGACAAATTTTAGGACTTTTTACGTGAATGTCACAATTGGTTACAAAATTACAATTAAATCATATCATCCAAATTACTTTTCAATATATTATTATTTTTCATATATAAAAAATAAAGTCTCAAATTAAAAAAAAATTAGACTTCAATTCATAAATTCTAAACCTTAGTAAATATATTCTAGACCCTTAATTTATAAGCATAATCTTTTAAATATATTAAAAATAATGATTTTATTAGTTTGACCTAATTTAAAGTATTATTTGATATAATTGTAAATTTCTATATAAATTTTTTAATATTAATATATATATATATATAGGAGAGGGCTCTTGTGAGAACCCTTTTTTAGGTGATGACACTTCCTTAGGTGAGAACCACTCAAAACTACGTCGTTTTAAGTAGAAAAATTAAAAAAAACGAAATGCTGCTGGTGGGATTTGAACCCTGGCCACTTCACACATACTCCATGCTACTTACCACTTCACGTCGTTTTAATTGTTTCCCTTGTTTATTATGGAGCGCGCTGATTAATATACCATTATCCATGTAGCTTCTATTGTTTAATATTTGACACATGCACTTATTAATATCGATTAAATATGCATAATAATAAATTATGAATAGAAAAAAAATGTGCATAATAATGAATTATTAATAGAACAAAAAATCCAAAAACATGCTCCAATTTTTTATTTATTTAATTCCTCTATATTTTTTGTAATTTATGTTTTTAAATGTTAAGGACGATGTTCTAAATATTGTTACATACGTTCTAACCTTTATAATTTGTGTTCTAAAAATTAAGTATAATGTTTTAAAAAAATCAGTAAATATATGGACCATTTTTACATTTGTTCTATAATATAATTTATAACTCATATTCTAAATAACATAGCGTATGTTCTAAAGTTTATAGTTTGTGTTCTAAAAATTAAGTATAATGTTCTAAAAAAAATTAGTAGATATCTGGATCATTTTTGCATTTGTTCTATAATATAATTTATAACTCATGTTCGAAAAAACATAACGCATGTTCTAAAAAACATAACGTATGTTCTAAAAAATATGCTGTATGTTCTAAACTTCATAGTTCGTGTTTTAAAAGTTAAAATATATGTTCTAACGTATGTTTAAAAAAATATATTTTCTTATATAAATAAAATATTAATATTAAATTTTATTTAAACTATATAATATAATATATTATATATTTTAAGTAAAATTTCATGTTAATATTTTATTTATATAAGAAAATATATTTTTTTAAACATACGTTAGAACATATATTTTAACTTTTAAAACACGAACTATGAAGTTTAGAACATACGACATATTTTTTAGAACATACGTTATGTTTTTTAGAACATGCGACATATTTTTTAGAACATACGTTATGTTTTTTAGAACATGCGTTATGTTTTTTCGAACATGAGTTATAAATTATATTATAGAACAAATGCAAAAATGATCCAGATATCTACTAATTTTTTTTAGAACATTATACTTAATTTTTAGAACACAAACTATAAACTTTAGAACATACGCTATGTTATTTAGAATATGAGTTATAAATTATATTATAGAACAAATGCAAAAATGATCCATATAATATTTTTAAAAAATATAGTATTGGATTTTTTTTAGCATCAGATGCACTTACTAATATATAAATAAGAATTGTATAACGAACAAACTAAAGCAAACGTATTTTTATTTAAAAATTATAGTATTAGATTTTTTTTAGCATCAAAAGCACTTAATAATATATAAATAAAAGAATTGTATAATGAACAAACTAAAGCAAGTGTATTTTTATTTAAAAAATATAGTATTGGATTTTTTTTAGTATCAGAGCCACTTAATAATATAAATAAAGGAATTATACAATGAACAAACTAAATAAGTGGCTTAATAGTAGATGGTGTGCGCGTGTCTCTCTTTCTATGCCCTAGTCCCAGATTTGAATCCCTCCACCCTCATTTTCTTATTTAATCTTTAATTAAAAGCACCAAAACTACGTCGTTTCATATAGTTCTCACCTATCAAAGTGTCCTCATCTGAGGGAGGGTTCTCACTTGAATATATATTTTTTTGGAAAAAAATTTGCAATCTGCTGGGATCGAACTTGGCCCCCTTTCAACAAGGAGTTATAATCTTAACCACTAGGACACTAATTAGATCTGGTTTAAATTTTTTACAGCTAAATATATATACATGTAACTACAAATTTTGAGCCCCTTACAACCATGGGCCCTAAGCTTGTGCACCCCTGGCCTAGGCCCAGGGCCGGCCCTGCTCATTGCCTTATAATGATGACATTGAGGCTGCTCTTTTCACTATGAATAGTTATAGTTCACCAGAGCTTGACGGATTTGGCGGGTTGTTCTATCAGCTTTTTTTGGGATGTTATCCAATATGATGTTTGCCTTATGATAAAATCTTTATTTTCCCCCGGTTGTATTTATGCTGGTTTGGTTCCAATCTAATGGTTTTGTTACCTGATGTCATATAATATGAACAATTTTCTGGAATCTCCTCCTTTGGGCATGAAATAAGAGTAACAACTAGACATGTCCACGGATCCGGGTATCCGTCGAGGCCCGTGTCCTTTGGGCCTGACTTGGACAATGCTAATTGATGTTAAGTCCGGCCCGGCCTAGGCCCGCTAAAGCCTGCCTATTTTTTGGTGGGGTTTGGGATTAATAAAAATAGCGTGAGCCGGTCCAGCCCGGCCCGCCTATTAATATTAATTAATAAATTTTATATATTTATTTTTAAGTATTAAATTTTATTTTTTATAATTAAAAAATTATGTATATATGTTTAGGCGAGTTTATATGGACTGGACTTGGGATTTGATTTTTAAGCCCGAGCCCAGCCTGGCCCAAGCCCGCCTAAATTACTAGTGGGCTGAGCTAGGTTTGGGCTGAGGACTTTTATAGAAAAGCCCATCTGGACCGGCCTGAGTCCGGTCAGTCCGACCCATGGTCAGGTCTGATAACAACTGGTTAAAGATGGGTCGGTGTCCCGCGAACCATTCTGATGCTTAAGTTAACAAAGATTGAAGACAATAGAAATATTATTAAATGTGTATTGTTTACATGCCTCATGCGGAATACACTTATCTATTTATAGTGGCTACTAGGGGTACATGTCATAATCTTGGGAATGTTCTCTAATGAGTCATTGGACATGTGTTAGCTTTCGGTTGGTTATGCAACCTTTAGACTATAATGATGGCACATGGTGCACCTTGTCATATAGCAAGTGTGCTACCAGATGTCCTCATTTTATTGGGCATAAAGCCTTCGGGCCTTCATGGTGCCCAGCGGCACACTCTGGCTTGTACCTCACATCCTTTGCATAATCATTTATCCATATCCAACAGTTTCCTTTTCCACTTTAAAGCCATAATAGGCAAAAGATTAAGTAAATGTGTAGTCAGGGGGCGAATCCAGGATTTCTCCCCCATGAGGGCAAACAATACAACTAACATAATTTTTATAAAAAAAAAATAATAATTAATAAAAACCAGAGATCAAAGCTTAAGTCCAAGTAAAATAGTAGCAGAAATATAAAAATCAAAATTCAAGTAGGAGCAGAAAAATACCAAAACAGAGAGGCAAAGATCGGAGATGAAGTGTCGGACCAACGATTCGACTACGAAGGGATTGGCTGCCGATTTTGATTTAATCTTAGTTATGATTAAAGATTTCAATTTAGGCTTAAGAAGAAAGAGGAATTTAGGAGGAAGAACTAAAGAGATTAAAGAGAGTAAGAGAGACCGATGATTTGTTTTAGGACCTATTTAGTTTTACATTTAAATATTTAGTTTTTATTTTTTATTTTTGTTGTAAACAAAATGACGTAGTTCTAATTAAATAAAACGACGTCGGTTTGCTTTAAAACAAAATTAAAAAAAATAAAAACAAAATATTAAATTAAAAACCATTCTTCGTCCTCAATTATAGAACCAGTAAACCCTAAACCTCCATTAATAAAAAAAAGGCAAAACTCTAAAATTTCAAAATTAATACATGAGTTTTAAAAAAAATACAAATTTCAGTAGGGGCAACTGCCCCTAGTGCCCCCATACTGGATTCGCCCCTGTGTGCAGTGCTTCACCGCAAAATCTATTATGGAGTTGAGCCTCATATAAAAGTGATCATGTTATCTCAAGTAGAGTCTTATGCCTTCTTTCTGCAACCCTGTTTTGTTGAGGGGTATAGACATAAGTCCTTTGATGATTTAAACCAAAAGATTGAAAAACTTGTTGAGCGAAAGAACTAGTACTTCCACGGCCATTGTCTGTACGAAAAGTTTTGATTTTAAAACCAAATTGTGTGAGGACAAACTGCATGAAATTATGTAACGAAATGGATACTTGATCATTTCTTTGAAACAAAATATTCCATGTAGCTCTTGAATAACTGTCTATAATGAATTAGATAAAAAAAATGCACTAAAGAACTAACACTTCTAGGAAAAGGTTTCATGGCTTGTTTAGCCTGAGCACAAATCATACCATCATGAAAATTGACATAAATAGGTAAAAAAATGTGATGTAATTTGATAACAGACACTATCTAAACGCCTATGCCAAAGAGAGATATGTCTTTATTTTGTTGAGAAGATAAAGCAACTATTGGTAATATAGAATGCAATGTTAAGTCCTTGTGAGAAGAAATCAACATATCTGGTTGGAATGATGCACTAGACAACTGGTAAAGCCACTCCCTCAAGTGTACTATTGCAATTATTCTTTTAGAATCCAGGTCCTTAAGAATACACTTCTTAGCCAAAAATCTAACTTGAACATATGCGAATCCTGAAGCTACTTACGGACAGAGAGAAGATTGTAATGAAATAAAGGCACCAAAATCACATCCTTTATAATACAGAGCAAGAACATGCCGTAGTTCTTGCTCCTGGAAAATACAAACCCTAAATTACAGAAACTGAAGAAGAAGATGAACATGCAAGAGAAGAGAGAAGAAGTAGTTGAAGAGTCCGAAGGAAAAGAAGATGGGAAGCTTAATGAGTTCTGGCAAAGTACAATTAATAAAAGAAGACTTTCAAGTCTTTTACGTAACCCCTTGATCAAAGGGTATTTCTGACCTTTTCCTCAATAGACTATTCTAGAAGCAGTCCACCTTGATAGGATGCACCACACCACATGTAAGCCAAGCCCGAATCAATCACAGCCATCCATCTCAAAGCCTCTTGATCAACGGCTAGGATCAAAACACTTGTTATTGTCCTTGTAGTCCTTTTTACTTGTTGAGCACACCTAGCAATAGATTAAATATGTAATTAGTTTTCATATAGAATTTTAATGAGAAATTAAAAGCTTGAGCTTTACCTCATTCAATCTTTATATGGTATCAGAGCAACTCTGAATTTCTGCTTCAAGTAAGCATCAATGGCTATCCCCATCATCAATTCTATTAGCCCTTATCATTTGCCCCCTAATGAGACCCCGGCCCTGTCTCTTGTCTCGCAAGCTCTCGCTGGCCCTAACTACCACCAATGGTCACGAGCCGTCAAGGTGGCTCTCATGTTAAAGAACAAGTTTGCTTTCGTTGACGGAACCATCAAAGCCCCTACTTTAGACGACGCCATGTACAACCAGTGGGAGAGATGCAACAACATGGTTATATCTTGGATACACCATGCCATCTCTCCCTCAATAGCTCGAAGCATCATGTGGTTGGATAAAGCAGATCAAATCTAGGCTGACTTAAAGGAATGCTTCGCTCAAGCGGATTCACTACGGATCTTGGAACTCCGACGAGAAATCCACAGCCTGAAACAGGGAAATGGCAACGTTGAACAGGTACATTCGGTTTCCTCACCTCGCTCGTAGTCCATCGATAAAAAACGACCGGCCCACCCGTCTCGTAGCCTCGGGGGTCCCTCGAGGATGCGTGCGGGCGCGGAGGAATGCTACCTGGTTGATCCTGCTAGTAGTCATATGCTTGTCTCAAAGATTAAGCCATGCATGTGTAAGTATGAACCAATTCAGACTGTGAAACTGCGAATGGCTCATTAAATCAGTTATAGTTTGTTTGATGGTACCTGCTAGTCGTGATTTCTTCCTCGGGCGGATTGCCAAAGATTGCCTGTCGACTCGTTCAGCGGGATGCTTACCGCCGTTGTCCACTTACCCGCCTGCTCGCATTGTGTTCGGAGAATTCTCTTAGATGACCCTGTCTCGCTGATCCTACCTCGTTTATCGGGTTGCAATGGGCTTGATGATTATATCGTCGTGATTGCAAAACCGGGCGGGCTGTGTGGAACGCGGTGTCAGCTCGTCGATAGGCCTTCGCCGTCTTTGCGTGTTGGGTGGGAGGACAAGGGACGAAAGCGAACGAGGTGCCAATGGGTGGTTTCGGTGGCTCCTCCGGTGATCCTGAAAATACTCTACGATGAGCTGCTCAACTTGAGGCCCATGCCCAAATGTACCTGTCGTACTGCTTGCAGCTGCGGTGCGTTCAAAATCTTGCGTGATCAACAAGATGCGGATCAGGTGATCACTTTCCTGCAAGGATTGAACGAGTCTTACTCCGCCGTCTATTCTCAAATCCTCCTCATAGAGCCACTACCTTCACTCAACAAAGTCTATGCTTTGTCCATTCAGCACGAACGACAGATAGGCCTTGCGCCTGTCAAAAATGAAGAAGGGAGTGAGAGTAATCCATTCGCAGGATTCACAAACACACAAGGCAGACAAAACAACAATCGCAGCAATACAAGGTATGGAAATCGCAAAAATAACAACAAAAATTCATCACTGTGCACTTTTTGCGGAAATACAGGTCACACCGAAGATATCTGTTTCAAAAAACATGGCTATCCCCCAAGTTATGGCAACCGAAAAAAAGGGGGCAACTTCAGAACTACACAGCCCAAAGCAAACTCAACAAGTAACCAAAACAGAGAGCATGGTGATTCGGGTGAAGAAGATAACAGACAAACCAACCTTGAACCCTTTTCCTTGACCAAGGAACAGTATCAGACATTGGTTGCATTGTTACCACAGAATTGCTCGGGCAAACCTACAGCAGCTAGCAGCAGTGTCAACACTTTTGCTAAAGCAGACCATTCTGGTATGACTCTAAACACCTCTCCTAGTAAGCTTACCCGACCTTACTGGATAATAGACACTAGAGCCACAGACCACATAGTATGCAATGTTAAATTTTATATGACATACTCCAAGATAGACAATTGTTGGGTGAATCTACCTAATGGCGACAGAGTTAAGGCTGAATACGTGGGTACTGTAGTTTTGAGTTCAGAACTTGTTTTACATCACGCATTGTGCATCCCTAATTTCGACTACAACTTGATATCCACTGGTAAATTGCTAGCCACTAGTCGGATGTGTATGCTTATAACTGGGTCCACGTGTGTGATATAGGATATCAGAAAATGGAAGAGGATTGGCTGGGCTAAGGAGCATGAGGGCCTCTATTATTTAGAACATCCTATCCCTAGTATAGTTGATGAGCATTCTGTTTTTTCAGTTAAAGCCATTGTATGGCATTTACGTTTTGGCCACCCCTCTTATGAGCGTTTAAAGGGCCTACATCTATCATGTAATGATTTTCATTCAATCAAAAATGCACCTTGTGACATTTGTCAAAGAGCTAAACAGAAAAGGGGATCATTTCCATTAAGTAACAGCATGGCTAAAGGCATTTTTGATCTCATTCACGTTGACATTTGGGGACCAGTCCAGGAATCCTATTCTAATAAACACTATTTCCTAACTATACTCGATGATCATAGCAGGTACACTTGGATTTCCCTAATGAACACCAAAGCCGACACAAGGACCACATTACAAAATTTCTGCAGCTATGTCAACAGACAATTCAACAAGCAAGTCAAAATTATACGCTCAGATAATGGCCCTGAGTTTCTCATGAAACAATTCTATGCAATGATAGGGGTCAAAAACCCCTATCTTTGGGTACGGTTTTAGGACGGGTTTTAGTGTTATTTAGTTAATAAGCGAGCAATTCTCGCATTTAAATGCGTTTGTGTGAGTTAGTTAGAAATTGGAAATGTTTTATTTACTTTTCGCTGTTTAGGCTCGTTTTGTGATCAATTTAGGCAAATACGGCCAAAATGGCATGCATATAATAATTCCGTTATCTTTTGAAGCTAATTGATCCGTCAAAAGTCGCACCAAACGAAGCGTTTGCTCAAAATAAGCGATTGGCGGGTCAAATTAGCCTTTGGACTAATGTTATCTGGAGTTTTTGTGCATGCGCAGGGATAAATTCGGGCGAAAAGCGCATTGTTGGCGTTTGGCAACCAAACGGAGGCGTTTCGGGCAAGACGGCTCGACGAACTGGCCTATTTTAGGCCAGCTCGCCGAGCTGGCTATGTCAGCTCGCCGAACAGGCCCTTAGGGGCCTGCTCGCCGAGCAGGCCCCTGGAGGCCTGCTCGCAACGAGCAGCGCCTGCTCGCCGAGCAGCTCGCCCTGCTCGGCGAGCAGACCTGCGGGAATTGGTCAAAAAGACCAATTCCGCCCCCACGATGCCACGATGGACCCCACGACTTCCTACATCAATAAGGACACGAAATAGGTCAAGAAAAGGGCCCGAGCCCCGTCTATAAATAGGATTTTTCCAATGTAAATTAGGCATCTTTCATTATTTGTAAATTACTTTAGCTTTCCCCTTGAATTTCCTCTCCATCTCCTCCATCTTCATCAACCTCCATTGAAGCTCCTTCAAAGCTGTTCTCGAGGAATATTCAAGGTCCGTCCTTAAGACCTAGGAAGCCGATTGCAGAGTAGACAGGTTCCTTGAAAGGGATTTTCGTATCTCCTTTTACTTTTCCTTGTTTTTACTCTTTGATACAGTCTATAAATCCTAGGCTAATTATATCCTGTGACATTGTTCTTCATCTTTAATAATATTTTAGCTCTTGTTTTGTTCTATGATTGTTTGTTTAATCTTTGTCTTACGCTTTATTCAATTGGTTTAACTCATTCAAAAGCCCCAAAATCGAGTAGGCACATATTGTGAGCTGAATCTGACCTAGTCAGAGCCTAGGAGATTGACGACCTCTTAGTTGATTAAGCCCAAATTGCTGAGCCTTAGACCTAGTTCCGGCCTTACAAGGGAATCACGCACTAGGAACTTCAGGAGGGTAAGTAGTGTTAATCGCCTTGAATACAAGTGACTTAGATTAGGTTTTTAATCAATAGACCTAATAACCTAACCTCATTATTATCGTTCATACCATGTTCCTTCGGGTAATTGCATTAGTGAAAGATCAATTAGGAGTAGTTTAACTTAATTAGGAGTAGTTTAACTTAATTAGGCGTAGAACAACTTAGTTAGAACTAGATAACTTAGCTAGGAGTAGCATAATTCAACCTAGGAGTAGATTAACTTAATCAAAACCAATTCAAACCCCACAAAGCCTAGATAACACCTGAGACCGAGTAGTTCAATACTTATGGTAAATAAGTCCTGTGGATTCGATACCTGGACTTTCCAGATTTATTACTTGATAACGACGGGGTACACTTATCCCTTAGTGAGCCTTGCGATAGCGAACGCCGTGAGGCGCATCAAGTTTTTGGCGCCGTTACCGGGGATTTATTTCTTCTGCAATATCGAACCAAAGGTCGATTTGTTAGTTTAGGCATTCATTGTGAATACCTTTGTTTATATCATTTATACTTGTTTATACTTATACTTGTTCATACCATTATCTATAACTTATATTTACATATACAAATATTTGTTGATATACTATTACTTCAACTCTGTAACATTACTTGTACTTATAAAATCGTTCTTCCAGCAATTATGGACAACAGAGCTTCAAATCCGTCCATGAACGATCTCAACACAAAAATGGATTTCCTTATGGCTTCATACAGCCGTGATAGCCAACCAAGGACACCATTTTGCGAGAGATGTGGCCAGAATCACCCCGATGAGGTATGCCACGTTAACTACTACATACCTAGAGGTGAGAATGTAAGTTACTTGGGTAATCATCAAAGGTATAATTCTGAATCCCCAACTTACTACTATTACGATCAGGAGCATACACGATATCCACCGGTGCCCTACATGGCACCCATGAATACCCTTCCATACCCTCATTCTGACTCTGATTTCTATGGCAGGCAAACGGAACGTTCAGAAGGAATAATGACCCTCTTACGAGAGATATCCGTCCAACTGGCAGCCAACGAGGAGGCATGTAGGACCCTGAGCAACCAGCTTGCCGCAATCAGACAAGAAGAAAGGGAATGCCAAGAGGCTTTCTTCTCACAAGCAGAGACGATTCAAGCCATCGCCCTGAGGAGCGGCAAGGAAGTGGACACACTCGTGGCACCTCCATCGCAAACACAACCGTCACCGCAGGTAAGTAGGGAACCGGAAGTGGTAAGCAACCCCGGTCCCGTATCTGAAACTCCAGCTCCTGAAATAGCTGTAGAAAAAGTAGTTAGGCCTTATGCACCAAAACTGCCATTTCCTCAGAAACAGAAAAAGGCCAACTTAGATAAGAAATTCGCTCAGTTTTAGGAAATCCTTAGTAGATTAGAAATCAATATTCCATTAATGGAAGCACTAGAGGAAATGCCGAACTATGCAAAATTTCTTAAAGACATGTTGTCGAAGAAGAAAAAGTTTGGGGAAAACGAGATAGTGGCCTTAACAGAGCAATGCTCGGCCATAATCACCCATAAATTGCCCCCCAAAACTTAAAGATCTAGGGAGTTTTACCATCCCGTGTAGGATAGGCAACATGCACATAGATAGGGCATTATGCGATTTAGGAGCAAGTATTAATCTTATGCCTTTATCAATTTTCAGAAAATTGGGACTCGGAGAGCCTAAACCAACAAACATGACACTGCAGCTAGCGGATAGGTCGATCGCACGGCCTAGAGGCATAGTTGAAGATGTATTGGTGAAGGTGGACAAACTGATCTTCCCGGTCGATTTTATGGTCCTCGACATGGAAGAAGATGACTCCGTCCCCATTCTTCTTGGGAGACCATTCCTTGCAACCGGTAGGACACTGATAGACGTCCATGGAGGTAAATTGGTCCTAAGGGTGCAGGACGAAGAGGTAACATTTAACATTTACGAGTCTATGAAATTTCCTCAAGAACGCTCCAAAAGTTGTAACTTTGTAGATGCACTAATAGATGAATGTATTGAGGAAGTTGACCTTAACATGAGAAATACCTCTTTAGAACTCGGTCTAGGTGGTGAGGAATGTGAAAAATCGAATGAACCATTTGAAGACCTCCCACTTGAAAAATGTTATTGGGTCAAGGGTAGAAAAGAGGATCTTGATCGTGAGATCAAACCTAAACCCAAAACCTCGTTAGAGGAACCTCCAGAATTGGAGCTTAAGCCATTGCCCAACAATCTGAAATATGTTTTTCTTCAACCTCCCACAGATTTACCCGTTATTATTTCTTCTTTGTTGACAGTTGAACAGGAAGAAAAATTGGTGGAGGTGCTGATGCAACATAAAGGGGCCTTTGGATGGTCAATCCACGACATCAAAGGCATCGACCCCAAAATCTGCACGCATAGGATTTTCCTTGAGGAAGAGATCAAGCCATCTGCCGAACCTCAACGACGGATCAACCCTAACATGAAAGAGGTGGTAAAAGCCGAGGTTATAAAACTCCTCGACGCAGGTATCATCTTTCCGATTTCTGATAGCCAATGGGTAAGCCCGGTTCAATGCGTGCCCAAAAAAGGGGGGACAACGGTAATGGAAAATGAAAAAGGGGAATTAATCCCAACTAGAAAGGTTACGGGTTGGCGTGTATGCATAGATTATAGGAAATTGAACGAGGCCACCCGTAAAGACCACTTCCCTTTACAATTTATTGATCAAATGTTGGAACGGTTAGCAGGGCACGAATTTTTCTGTACTTTAGATGGGCTGTCCGGCTATATGCAAATTCCTGTGGACCCTTTGGACCAAGAGAAAACCACATTCACTTGTCCCTATGGGACTTTCGCATATAGGCGGATGCCTTTTGGATTATGTAATGCCCCTGCCACATTCCAACGTTGTATGATGGCTATGTTTTCTGACATGGTCGAGGAGTTCCTAGAAATTTTCATGGATGATTTTAATGTTGTGGGACCTACTTTCGACCAATGTCTTGAAAACTTGGACCGAGTCTTAGAACGTTGTGAAAATAAAAACTTGGCACTCAACTGGGAAAAGTGCCAGTTTATGGTCCAAAATTGTATAGTATTAGGACACAAGGTGTCGGGAAAGGGGATCGAGGTCGATCCGGCAAAAATTGAGGTAATTGAAAAACTGCCACCTGCTACCAATGTAAAATTGGTTAGGAGCTTTTTAGGACATGCGGGGTTTTATAGACGGTTCATAAAAGACTTTTCAAAAATCACTAAACCTCTCACTCAATTATTACTGAAAGATGCTGATTTTAATTTCAATGAAGAATGTATGTCCGCATTCAAATTACTGAAAAAGAAATTAATCGAAGCACCTATTATGGTAAGCCCGGATTGGTCCCTTCCCTTTGAGTTGATGTGCGATGCCAGTGATCTGGCTGTAGGAGCCTGTCTTGGGCAGAGGGTGGATAAACTTTTTCGCCCAATCTTCTATGCTAGCAAAACCTTGAATGATGCACAGCAAAATTATTCAATAACTGAAAAGGAATTGCTAGCCGTAGTTTTTGCCTTTGACAAATTTAGATCTTATTTGGTGCTATCTAAGGTAATTGTTTTTACTGACCATGCAGCTCTAAGATATTTGATGAGCAAGCAAGATGCAAAACCTAGGCTGATTCGGTGGATCTTACTACTCCAAGAGTTTGACATCGAGATCAGAGACAAGAAAGGGGTGGAAAACGTAATAGCAGACCACCTATCCAGGTTAGAATCAGATCAACAAGCCTTAGAAAACGAGGCAATCAAGGAGGTATTCCCGGACGAAACATTGTATTCGGTACGATCTCTCCCCTGGTTTGCAGACATCGCGAACTACAAAGTCGGTAACATTCTTCCCCCTGATTTAGATGCAAGCAAAAAACGTAAGTTTATGTTTGAAAACAAACAATATTTTTGGGAAGAACCATATATGTTTCGATTCTGTACTGATGGCATGATTAGGAGATGTATACCCGAAGAGGAGGTAGATTCAGTGATTAATATGTGTCATTCTAGGGAACCAGGTGGCCACTTCGGGCCAGATAGGACAGTGGCAAAAATCCTCCAAAGTGGGTTTTGGTGGCCATAAATGCATAAAGATGTTAATAACTATATTAAATATTGTGATGCATGTCAGAGAGTAGGGAATATCTCTAGGAGGAATAAGATGCTTCAATAGGGCATACTTGTGTGTGAGCTATTTGATGTTTGGGGCATAGATTTCATGGGACCCTTCCCCATGTCCCACAACAACCAATACATTCTTGTGGCGGTTGACTATGTTTCCAAATGGGTAGAAGCAGAAGCTCTACCCACAAATGATGCTCGAATGGTGATAAGATTTTTGAAAAATAATATTTTTACCAGATTCGGCACCCCCCGGACCATTATCAGTGATGGGGGGTCCCACTTCTGCAATAGACAATTTGACACGTTGCTTCAAAAGTATGGCGTAGCTCATAGGGTTGCAACGCCCTACCACCCTCAGACGAGCGGTCAGGTAGAAGTGTCAAATAGAGAGCTAAAATGCATTCTTGAGAAAACAGTAGGGAATGCTAGGAAAGACTGGAGCCTAAAGCTGGATGATGCCCTTTGGGCATACCGGACAGCTTTTAAGACTCCCATAGGAATGTCCCCCTATCGTTTAGTTTTCGGTAAATCTTGTCACCTACCTGTTGAATTAGAACATAAGGCATACTGGGCATTGAAATATCTAAATTTTGATCCTAAGCTTTCAGGTGAACTATGGTTAACTCAGCTGCATAAACTGGATGAGCTCCGGTACAATTCCTACGAGAACGCCAAACTGTACAAAGAACGGACCAAAAGGGTGCATGATAGGAAAGTACAAAAGAAAACCTTTCAAATAGGCGATCAAGTACTTTTATACAACTCCCGATTGAGATTCTTCCCTGGCAAGCTCAAAAGTAGATGGTACGAGCCATTTTCAGTCATCAACGCGCACCCCTCCGGAATGGTCGAAATCGAGGGGAAGAATGGGATCATCCAGAAAGTAAACGGGCACCGTCTGAAGATTTATCTTGGCAAAGATGATTCGGACGTACAAGTTCTGCGCCTACAGACAATCACTTACCCCCCGGCCGATCAGTAAGTTGTCTTCTCCACCCTAACTCTTTACACTTGCTCTTTATGATTTGTGATGCAATGTTGGAACTTATTGCATATTTTTAGTGTGAGGAGGAGGGGTAGACAAACTTACAAAAAATTGTATATTTTTTAAAATTTTTGTTGCGTCGTGTCTAGTTTAGTTTTGCGTTTTTCGGGTTTTATTTATGTTTTGCATGTTTAGGACCTAAAACCGTGAACCTCCTTCGAATCTAAACTTCGTTATTTGTCTTTGAGGGCTGAGAACCGAATCTAAGATTGCATGACAACTAGTTTAGGTGTAGGACACAATCCTTGTATCTGTAAAAGCATGAGCTAAAGTTTGCATTTAGACCCTACTTTTGAAGAAATGTCAAAATCATTACTTAGGTAGATAACTTAAGAATTGAAGGCATGTGATGTTAAACTTGAGTTTGGGGAGAACTAGTAAACACAAAATTGAAACCCAAAGAATTGTGAGTTGAATTTGAGCCTAAGAGCGAACATCAAAAAGCTCTTTTTCTTGACATTTTTGTGTGAATGCTTTGACTTGTGGAAGATAACAGATTTTGCACCTAATACTGTGTTGAACCTACATGCAATGATTAGAGATGATAAACGATGAAATCAGCCTCATTAGAATTAACCCTTTTTCTTTACCTTATTTTCTCTTTTTCATCCACTCTAGGAAGCCCCTTTGAGCCTATATTTTTGTAGTTTATAGATTTTTCTTTCGTTCTAACCTATTTTTGCAAACCACCACTTGGTTTGCTACTTAACCCAAAGTTTTTGCAAAGCTCAAATTGAGCCTTTTGTTTTCTTCTAGCGCTTTTTCTTTGTCTATGGCATTATAGCAGCAAGCCAAAAGGCTAAGAAGTGAATGAGCATCACTATCCAAAGAAAAAAAAAGAGAAAAACAGAAAAACAGAAAAAAGAAAAAGAGACGAACTAAAAGGGGAGAACTTCATTCCCCAGTTCTTTAAATCAAAACGTCTCAAGAAAACATCCCAAAAAGAGAATAATGGATGAATAAAAAGCTCAATCACTTCATATTTGCTAAAGCCATTTGAACTTTGTTTTTCTAGCGCTAGAACTATTAACCCTTGTTGTACCTTTAACCCTCTAACCACATTACAACCCCAATTCGAGGCTGTTTTTGATATCATCGGAGTCATATAGCATAGTAGAGGAACTCGGATGAACGTGCAAAATCAACGTAATCCTAAGCAAGAACATAAGCCGAGAGTAAACACTTTAGCCACCAAAATTGTGTGAAATGAGTGAACTACCTATGGTGAGGTGTTTTACTTGGCGATCCTCTCAAGCTCGTTTAATTGAACATGTGTCCTTTTGCTTAAAACATATGACCTATGATAATTGAAATGCGGCTTTTGGATATCGTGTTTCTACTTTGTATTTTCGAATGCATGTGATTACAGATGCTCGAAATTATGTCAAACACCTAGTCAAACCGGGAGGTCTTCTAGCTTGTTTGTGATTACGGGTTTAGTTTTTTTAGTTTACTTGGGGACAAGTAAAGTTTTAAGTGCGAGGAGGTTTGATAGGGGTCAAAAACCCTTATCTTTGGGTACGGTTTTAGGACGGGTTTTAGTGTTATTTAGTTAATAAGCGAGCAATTCTCGCATTTAAATGCTTTTGTGTGAGTTAGTTAGAAATTGGAAATGTTTTATTTACTTTTCGCTGTTTAGGCTCATTTTGTGATCAATTTAGGCAAATACGGCCAAAATGGCATGCATATAATAATTCCGTTATCTTTTGAAGCTAATTGATCCGTCAAAAGTCGCACCAAACGAAGCGTTTGCTCAAAATAAGCAATTGGCGGGTCAAATTAGCCTTTGGACTAATGTTATCTGGAGTTTTTGTGCATGCGCAGGGATAAATTCGGGCGAAAAGCGCATTGTTGGTGTTTGGCAACCAAGCGGAGGCGTTTCGGGCAAGACGGCTCGACGAACTGGCCTATTTTAGGCCAGCTCGCCGAGCTGGCTATGTCAGCTCGCCGAATAGGCCCTCAGGGGCCTGCTCGGGCGAGCTGGCCTCCGTAGGCCAGCTCGCCGAGCAGGCCGGCAGAGGCCTGCTCGCCGAGTAGGTTGCGCCTGCTCGCGACGAGCAGCGCCTGCTCGCCGAGCAGCTCGTCCTGCTCGGCGAGCAGACCTGCGGGAATTGGTCAAAAAGACCAATTCCGCCCCCACGATGCCACGATGGACCCACGACTTCCTACATCAATAAGGACACGAAATAGGTCAAGAAAAGGGCCCGAGCCGCGTCTATAAATAGGATTTTTCCAATGTAAATTAGGCATCTTTCATTATTTGTAAATTACTTTAGCTTTCCCCTTGAATTTCCTCTCCATCTCCTCCATCTTCATCAACCTCCATTGAAGCTCCTTCAAAGCTGTTCTCGAGGAATATTCAAGGTCCGTCCTTAAGACCTAGGAAGCCGATTGCAGAGTAGACAGGTTCCTTGATAGGGATTTTTATATCTCCTTTTACTTTTCCTTGTTTTTACTCTTTGATACAGTCTATGAATCCTAGGCTAATTGTATCCTGTGACATTGTTCTCCATCTTTAATAATATTTTAGCTCTTGTTTTGTTCTATGATTGTTTGTTTAATCTTTGTCTTACGCTTTATTCAATTGGTTTAACTCATTCAAAAGCCCCAAAATCGAGTAGGCACATATTGTGAGCTGAATCTGACCTAGTCAGAGCCTAGGAGATTGACGATCTCTTAGTTGATTAAGCCCAAATTGCTGAGCCTTAGACCTAGTTCCGGCCTTACAAGGGAATCACGCACTAGGAACTTCAGGAGGGTAAGTAGTGTTAATCGCCTTGAATACAAGTGACTTAGATTAGGTTTTTAATCAATAGACCTAATAACCTAACCTCATTGTTATCGTTCATACCATGTTCCTTCGGGTAATTGCATTAGTGAAAGATCAATTAGGAGTAGTTTAACTTAATTAGGCGTAGAACAACTTAGTTAGAACTAGATAACTTAGCTAGGAGTAGCATAATTCAACCTAGGAGTAGATTAACTTAATCAAAACCAATTCAAACCCCACAAAGCCTAGATAACACCTGAGACCGAGTAGTTCAATACTTATGGTAAATAAGTCCTGTGGATTCGATACCTGGACTTTCCAGATTTATTACTTGATAACGACGGGGTACACTTATCCCTTAGTGAGCCTTGCGGTAGCGAACGCCGTGAGGCGCATCATGCAACAAATGGAATTATACATCAGACCTCCTTTCCGGAGACACCACAACAGAACGGTAGAGTCGAGCGCAATCACTTAGACATCGTGAACACCACTCGTGCTATCATGTTTCAAAGCAAGCTGCCTAAACTCTACTAGCCTGAAGCAGTCAGCCATGCCGTGTATTTAATCAACAGGATCCCTTTAGCACCAGTTCAAAACCAAACGCCTTATGAACGCTTATATAGGGAGACGAGTAGCCTAGATAACCTCAAAGTATTCGGGTGTCTAGCTTATGCGACCACCCTTGACAGAAACAAAACAAAATTCACAGACAGGGCTGTGAAGTGTGTTTTCTTAGGCTACTCATATGGCATCAAGGGATTCAAACTCCTAAACTTAACTACTAACGTGGTTTTCTTTTCCAAGAATGTTACTTTTTTCGAGCAGCATTTTCCTTTCTCAGATAATGATACCACGACAAGGACATCATTCTGCAGCGAAGACAACCTAGACACTTTACATACATCACTCATTGACGACGACGATGATTTTCAACCAAACACAGAACCAAATGCAACACAAATTCACATGCCGGATATACAAACTGACATACAAGATGTGGACGCAACACAAACGGGCAATGATAGCGATAATGAAATTCCACCAGCAGCACAAACAACGGGTAGACCCCTCAGAACAAAAAGAATTCCCTCTTATCTCTAAGACTATCATATAGCCTTAGCCGCAGGAACCACCTTGCCTTGCCTCACCAACTCGCCTCACGCCCTTTCCAAACATCTTTCCTATTCCAATTTCTCCCCAGCAAAACAAGCTTTCCTCATTAATGTAGCATGTCACAAAGAACCTAAATCATACAGAGAAGCCCAGTTAGATGCCAACTGGACACAAGCCATGAATACAGAGCTATTAGCTCCTGAAGCAAACCACACATGGGATTTAGTCCCTTTACCTGCAGGTAAATGCCCCATTGGGTGTCGATGGGTCTACAAACTCAAACATAAGGCCGACGGCAGTATTGCTCGCTTTAAAGCTCGCCTTGTGGCGAAGGGATATGCACAGTAAGAAGGCGTCGACTTCACCGCCACCTTTGCACCTGTTGCAAAGTTCACCACCATCAGAATCCTTTTATCATTAGCTATTGCAAAAAAATGGCATATTCATCAACTGGACATCAATAATTCTTACCTGCATGGTGAACTTCATGAGGATGTCTATATGTCTCTGCCTCCGGGGATCCCCAAGGCCACTCCTCCACTTGTTTGCAAGCTACGTAAGTCCCTCTATGGACTTCGACATGCCGGTCTTCAATGGAATGCCAAGCTCACCAACACGGTTCAACAAATGGGATTTATTCCATCCACAGCAGACCCTTCTCTTTTTGTCCTGGTTCGGGATTCTCACACAACCGTCCTGCTCATCTACGTCGATGATGTTATCCTTGACGGAGATGATTTTCTGACCATCTCCCGTGCTAAACAGCATCTCGACACCTCTTTCAGCATCAAAGACCTTGGTGCCTTGCACTTCTTCTTGGGTTTTGAGTTTTCCAGAACCAAACAGGGCATGCATATGTCAAAAAGGAAGTACGTTTTAGAACTACTCCAAGATACACACTTTCTAGACTGTAAACCTGCATCCTCACCCGCCTTACCTAACAAAAAACCCATCCCGAACTCCACCGCTATCCCCGATATCACCCTCTACAGACAGTTAATCGGCAAACTACTTTACCTTACCCATACACGGCCTGATATCTCCTACATCGTCAATCACCTCTCCCAATCCCTTACCCAACCCACTACAGACGATTTACACAAAGTACACAGGGTTTTGCGTTACTTTAAGGGATCCATCGGCTTGGGTCTCTTCTTTCCTGCATGCAACGACCTCACCCTTTAGGCCTTCTCTGACTCCGACTAGGCTACTTATTCCGTCACCCGCAAATCCATTACCGGCTACATCATTTTCCTTGGCTCTACCGTGGTGTCTTGGCATTCTAAGAAACAGAGCACCGTCTCCCGCTCTTCCTCGGAGGCTGAATACCAGGCTATGGCCTCCACCTCCTGTGAACTCCACTGGATCATGAACCTCCTTCGCGATTTGCACCTCACTCTGACGATTTATTCTCTCCTCTTCTATGATAACACCTCCGCCATGCATATTGCTCAGAACCCCGTCTTCCATGAACGGACCAAACACATCGACATTGACTGTCATGTGATCTGCGAAAGCGTCCAGTGCGGCCTCATCCATCTGATGCCTATATCATCGGCTCTCCAACTCGCCGATCTCTTCACCAAACCGCAACACTCTCCTCATTTACGCTTTCTCATTGGCAAACTTGGCTTGCAAAATCCTTACGCAAGCCCAGTTTGAGGGAGGCTAATACGGAGCAAGAACATGCCGTAGTTCTTGCTCCTGGAAAATACAAACCCTAAATTACAGAAACTGAAGAAGAAGATGAACATGCAAGAGAAGAGAGAAGAAGTAGTTGAAGAGTCCGAAGGAAAAGAAGATGGGAAGCTTAATGAGTTCTGGCAAAGTACAATTAATAAAAGAAGACTTTCAAGTCTTTTACGTAACCCCTTGATCAAAGGGTATTTCTGACCTTTTCCTCAATAGACTATTCTAGAAGCAGTCCACCTTGATAGGATGCACCACACCACATGTAAGCCAAGCCCGAATCAATCACAGCCATCCATCTCAAAGCCTCTTGATCAACGGCTAGGATTAAAATACTTGTTATTGTCCTTGTAGTCCTTTTTACTTGTTGAGCACACCTAGCAATAGATTAAATATGTAATTAGTTTTCATATAGAATTTTAATGAGAAATTAAAAGCTTGAGCTTTACCTCATTCAATCTTTATACTTTAAATTAAGATTCTTTTTAAAGAACATTGTTCCTATACAAGGAACCTTCAGTAGAATTATATGGCATATACACTTTTATAGGATGAGATAAATGTTATAAATTATTCATCAATTCTAAGGAAATATTCATACGAGCAGTAGCTCCAGAATCTTTCACCCAATAGCTAGATGAGTCAGAAGTTTTACCTGAACAAGCTCTAACAAAAGCTGTAAAATCCGCATGTTCTGAATTGAAAGAAGTAGGATATGATATATGATTGCCTTCAAGAATATGATGAACTTCTTTTTGAACCATGAATTGCATCATTTTAGTTTTGTCATCTTCAGAGTGGATTGTTTCCAGATCCAAATGTCTCTTTGATCATACAAGCATGCACATTAGATGTGTTAGATCCAGAATAGAATTAGATTTGTCCATTCTAAGACCTTTGTACCAAGATGGATAACATTAGAGATGAAAACATGAATCTCGATCATGTCCACTTCTATTGCACTATGTACAACTATTGAATCCATTTCCCATTCCTTTAACAAACTTCTTCTTATGGTCATTTTACCGAGACATGTTGCCTGCATAGACATTAATTGGCAAAGGAAGATTGTATTTTTGATGTTGCATCTCTCTATTTCTCTATGCGCATGAACATTGAATATACTTTGTTCACACTAGGCAAGGGATCTATGATCAATATTTGATCGTGAATATAATCATACTCTCATTTTGAAAAAGAGAGGAACTGTATTAAATGATCCTCATCACACAACTTCTGAGCAAAAACTCATGTTTCTCCATATTTACAGGTCACTTGTGGTCTACTAACCGTCAATTCTGGACCGTAGATAAGAGTGTGCAAGGAGCTCTTCCGCACAAGGCTCTAAAATTTAAGACGTGTTTAGTTGATATTAGCTTAAATTGAAAAAAAATTAATATAATGTATTCAACCATTCAAAATTCACGCTCTTTCATTTTATTCATTTCTCTTTATATTTTTTTAATATAAAATTCTATTAAGGACTAAAGATCTTATAAAAATTTAGCATAGCCCCAAAAATTTAAGACGAGCCTGCCTCAATTCATCCCATAAACGCTTCAACTTGTTAAAAAAACTCTATACAATAGTCATGTCACCTGAGAAAGTTCACTTATCTCTTTCTTTTAAGTGAAAACCACTGGACCTTTGCTTTCATAGTATCTCATCTCAATTTCATTCCACAGATCTCGAGAAGCATGAGCACAAATGGTGTCAGGCATACGGGCATTGGTGTCCCAAATCACCTTCCAAACTTGTCACAACGTTAAGAGAGTCTACCTCAAGGATAATATTTCTAAGCCTTTTCTCTCATGCTAGTGATAAACATAAAATACTCCCCATAATTCAACAGTGAATTCTGAACACCTTCCTAAATTCACCATGAAACCTGCACTCTAATTTCCACCATGATCCTTTAGCACACCTTCCGCTGCTGCCATACTCGTAACTCCCTTACATGCTTTATCCGTATTTATTTTGATCCATAACTCCTCTATAGGGTGCCATTTGATCCATTGTTTCGATTTCTGTATTTCACTGAACTTAGGTTGATGTTCCAAAGCCTGCCTGAATTTAATGACTTTCTCATGAATAAATTTAGCTTTCCCAACTCTGATCCATTCTCCTCCAAATATAATTTGATTTCTCCACATCCAGATCCACCATACGGCAAAGGCAAACACCGTACTCTAAGCAGCTCCACGAACCTTCGAATTCTCCTTAACGTTCCAGAGCTTCATCACAAATGTGTAATAAATCAAGCCAAACATCCCGAGCTTCAGTGCAATTCCTAAGAACGTGTAATAATGTTTCCACTAAGCCACTCTCAATGCAATCACTCAACTCAGCAATGCCACATCTGAAACGACCCGAATTCATCATGATTCTGTTATGATTAGCTAACCATAAGAATGCGTGAATGTGTTCCGTAACCTCAGCCTTCCAAAGTTGATAACTTGCTGGATCCGATTAGATGATCTCCACCGTAGTTACCTGCAAAACAGAACCGGAGACAGGATCTCCGGGAAAACTCTCCGACGATCAAGTCAGTTTTTATAGGAGGGTTGGTAAATTGATAATAGTATTGCTGGAAAAATATGAATGTACCTCCCCCTCTGGCCTTATGGCTTTTTATAAGTGTTCTGAAGTAACCGCCGAGGGCGGTTACTCCTTCTAGGCCACGTCCCTTACGTGGCAACAAACGTGTTTGAGTGGGAGTGTTAATGCTCCGTTTAGGATGTCGGGGTGGTTATTCGCTTTACCCGCTTCCTTTATTCGGAGCCCGTTTGATCTTGGACCATGGGTCTAAGTGTAGATTGGGCCCGTGTTTATGATTCGGCCCGTTTTGGCTTCGCGGATCATCACATGCCTCCCCTTTAGTTTGGCAAGAGCCTTTTAGGGTCTTTTCACATGTTATAGGAGACTCTTCGTGTAACCCCCCTCATTTGGATCACATGAAATCTCACACAATATCAGTCATAGACATGTTTTCAATTCTCAATCATATAAACTTCAATCTCATATAAATTTTACATATTATACATAAGAGAAAGCATTTATAATTTACAATACACGTTTAAGTCATTATCCTACACAGAGGATTTACAAAACAAAAGTACATTCACAAGACTCCAAAATGCCTAGATGAGAATGGACTGACACTGCTGGTGCAACCTTAAGCAAGAAGAACTCCACCTAACCTGTAAAATCTGTTGGCAAGGGGTGAGCTGCCTACTCAATAAACATATTACACATATATGTATATACAAGTAATGTAAAGAGCACAAACCAAAATAGGTCATCAGTACCAAGTTAGAATTTATTCATTTAGAATAGTAATACTGATTTTAGAAAGGCCTTGCTATACTTAGACAATATATATAAAATGGTCCTTGGGCCCAATCTGTATTCCGGCTCACTAAATTCGGAATACAATCATCTGTGCTACGGAGGAGTTACACTCACTCACGTACTCATATATCTCAACACATGTGCTTCCGGCTCACAATATTCGGATAGCACTCTCAACTTGGACCATTTCACATATCCATCTAAGCAAGCTCATATTCATTTATAATCCAACCATTATTCAGTTCCAGTATGTGCACAAGGCTTAACATGCCGTATTTACGCATAACACTGCAACATACTCAATCATAACACTTTCTTAGCAATCATGACGTATCATAAACACTCAAACATTATCCACATCATTCACATCAGATTCAACCACATCTCACACTCAACAAGTCACAAGGCACAATACATTCATACACATATATAAGCAATATGCTTACCGTCGCACTTGGTTCGATCTATTCAACACGATCGGGTGTGCGTTCAATTGCACCTTGCCCTCCTAATGTCACATAACATTGATACAATTAGACTTAACATAAACTTAATGAAAACAGAAACTAAGGAATGCTATATGATTTACAAGACACTAATGCCACAAAGTTCATGCAATCTAATCCTTTTGTCTTAGATCATCACATGACCTACTTGCACACATTCTGCCATAACTTTCTGTATATGAATCCAAATGCCCTGATTCTTGAACCTACTGAAACTAGACATATATGGGTAGAACATATCCAAATTTCACTTTAATATCACTTCTACACAATATATGGCATGCAAAATGATTCGGTCCTGTTTCCAGCCAAGAAACAGACTATTCAGATTTGCATCGACCATACTTCACTCAACCTAGCTCACAATAAACACAATGGATTGCCAAATCCTTTTCCATACATATACTTCAAGTATTTAGGAACACTTTTGTATAAAGAAACTTTCTCCAATTCGGACTTTAAGATCCTCAAAATGCTACATCAACATGGCTGCCTCACACGACATTCAATTTCGAGGCAGTCATGATCCATCTAGGTTTTCTTCCTCTATATATGGAATTAAAGTCCCATATTTTACAGAGGGTTTCATAACACATATAGGAACATATGTTATTCTTTATGTATCTTCAAATTCGAACAATATCAATATGAAAAACAGGCTCCAAAATGACTGAAAGCAGTACCCTAGATTTCTGTTTAGGGCACTTGATACATATCTTTCATTTGGATAGCCTAAAACCAATGAAAACAACACCAAAACTCAACAAGCTCAATCACAACTCATCCACAACAAATCCTATGATCATACCTAGGTTTTTTCAGAATCTCCAACTCATAGAAAATAAGCTAAAACAGCATACTAACCTTCAACTTGTGTCTATCACCTAGTATGCTTCCTAACTTGACTTGTTTGGCTTGAAAATGGAAGAAATTGGAAGAGTTTTGTTTGGAGGATGTTAGGGTATATCAAAGGAAGGTTTGCTGAAGTTTTGGTCGAAATTGTGGCTGGAAATGAGGAGAAATGAGTTGTATCAATCATTGTTAAAACAAAGAGGCATACTTTGTCTTACTTGAGTGACACCTCGTGCTTGCTCACAAACCTCCAATCCAGCCCTCCACAAATGTAAGTTAATCAATTTAGGACATATGAATTCATTAATTCATTCATTTAAGTCCTAACTCAATTAACCAATCGTTACATCTTAACGACACACTAATCGCCTACTAATCGCACGATAATCGCATTATGCATACAAAACTTCTACTGACAATGAGATGAATCTAAAATGTATGTATTCAATCATGAATATATATATGAATGTGGGAAGACTCATATGTTAGGGTTTTGGGGATGTTACACTTCGTCTTTGTCGGGATATTCGAAAGTTGTTCTTTCAAAATTCGAAAGTTGTTCTTTCCTTCTCCTGTCATTTCTTCTCCGGCGTCAACCCCTTAGTGTTCGTTCTTCTCTGTATTCTTTCCCACATGTAAGTTTTCCTTTCCGTTACTTGTAATTCGTTCGGCTCTTTACTTCTGTTCATTTTTCTTCATCAATATGTCGAACCTTGACCTCGATTTCGCACCGTTCGACGAAAATTACGTCCGCGAGGTGTCTCATGAGGTCGATGAGATGGTTGATGAAGCTTCAACCAGCTCTCCTGGGTCTGATTCCCATCCCGCCGACTTCCTCCACCTAGCGAATACAACCGATGAGGGTCTAGGTTTTGACCCTAAGAAGTTGATTCCGCCACCTGTCCCAACCCCCCGTTTATTACCGAAGAAGGACCGGTCAGGAAGCCTAGTTTGTCGCGAGACAATTGATGATTTGCGGGAGCAGTATCCTTGGCTTCAAGGTCTCGAGACCATCATTCCCGGGGAGGATAGAGGACCGGGTGACTACCCAAAGGGGTATTTCACCATTTTCGTCGCCCAGATTATCTACGGTTTCACGTATCCACTGGCGGATGAGATTGCTTCCGTCCTAGGCGGTTACGGAATCGCACCCGGTCAATTGCATCCCAATGGATGGGCCGACTTAACTCTGGATAAATTTCTGGCGGATTGTTTGGAGGTTCCCTTCTCGCTCAAAATTTTCTCCAAGCTTCATCATTTCAAGAGTTCGGCGGGGTATTTCACTTTCATCCGTCAGAGCGGTTACTATGGTTTCGACGAGAAGCTGAACAAGATCCGCGAGTGGGACCGATCTTACTTCTTTATCAAGTTTAATGAAGGGAATCCAAACTTCCTTCGCTGCTGGGGCCGGCCCAATGTAAAGAGTTTGAACTTCGGTTACCCCAGTGAGGAAGAATCCGCTGTTATAAAGTTCTTGAAGAGTACGCCTCCTTTTGTATGGACGTATGATCAGGCCTTCCACATGCTAAGAAGTCGAGTGGCGATTGCCTACCGCGAGGGAGATCGCGTTGTCTATATCCCTTATCGCGTTTTTGTTCAAGGTACTTTTCTTTTTTTTCATTTCCAAGTTGATGATTTCTTTTAACCCTTTGCAGGGGTGATCCTTTATCTCAACTCGCTGCAGATCGGGAGGCGAAAGCTCTAGCAAGAAGGAAGAAGCGGATGGAGGGAACAACTTCTGTTGCAGGGGCGAATTCTCCTGTGGGGGCGGCTCCTTCTGTTGAGGCGGCTTCCCTTCCAATCGCTTCCGTTTCACAAGGTCCCACTTCTGTTTTTGAGGACCTTCCTTTAACTAGGAAGCGAAAGAATAATGCAGATACGGAGTCTTCTCGGCCCAGGAAGAAAAACACCTCTGTATCTCCTACTGTTGGCGGTACACCCATATCTGCTTCATCAAAAGGAAAGAGCAGTACACCAATTCACGAGGTATCTTGATTTATTGTAATGTTTATTGTTCTTTATAAGCTATCTGCTGTTCTTCTGATCTCTTTCCTTATGCGTTCGTAGCCTATTCCCGATATTAGCGGGTGGTGGACTAGGACCTTTGGCATGGCCGTGAGTTTCTCTTGTAAGGACATTGTTTCTTCCATATGCAATGTCCTTGGGCGACTCCCCTCTGCTTCCCGCGTGCGAGAACAAGTACCGCTTCCTACTGCTATGGAGGGGATCGAGAAGCGCGCCATAGAGGTATATTGTTGTTTTGGGGGTAGAAGCTTGTCATTCCCTTTCAAGGATTTTGTGTCCATAGTAATCGCATGTTTTTATTCGCCCTTTTTATTCGCGAGCCGTCTTATATGCAGATTATCAATTTCGCGGAGGGCGCTCTCCGAAGGGATGCTGAACGAGCCAAAGAGTTGGAGAACCTTGGTACTGAATTGGCGACTCAGAAGTCGCTTTATGATGATGTCCAAGGGAAGGTAAAGGCTCTTGAAGGCGCTTGTCAGAAGGCTATGAGCGAGAAGGAGGAAGCTCTCAAATCCCTCCAGGCTAAGTTCGACGAGCTGCAAAAGGTCCTTGATGATCTAAATTCATCCAAGGAGGCTCTGGAGATGCAAAAGAAGAGGGCTGGGGAGATTCTAGCTGAAGATGGTGCTCGCATCTATTGGTATGGGGAGCGAATTCATGCCGCTTATGAGCATGGACATCCAGATCGAATACTTAACCGCCCCAAGGTTCCCATCCCTGAAAAGGATTTAACTGAGAAGTGGGACAAGCTGGAAGCCGAGGATGCTGATATGGATGAGGTACTCCTCTTAGATTGGCAGAGTTTTCAGGCCTCTCCAATTAGCTGCGAGATCCCTAATCAGAACGCGGAAGAAGAGGTACCACAAGGCGTTTCTCAGTCTGAGGAAGAGGTACCTCTCTCTGAAGCGGTTACTGATTCGAGGGTTGAGGATTCGCTTGAAGCAAATCCGCCCACTGGAGGAGATGAGGGAGCCGCTGAAGGCGAGGAGGGCAATAGGGGTGAAGGAGAACTGTTGTATGTAACAAACTGCCCGTATATATTAATTTTCTTTTACTTGCCGCTTTACCTACATGTGCGATTGTCGTTTTATTCCTTGTTGCCCTTTATTTTCATATGTTACCCTTGTCTTTTGCCGACTTCATCCTTGTAATTCTTTGTAGTTAGTTTCGTTTTCGCTAGGGTGGCCAGACCCTTTTTGCAATTTTTTGAGTACTCGATTCGCTTAATTTTATGCCTTATCTTATGATTTTTCTTTCGAAAATAATCATAAGGTTAATCATAAGGTTTTGCGAGTGATGCGTAATCATGCATCCGCCTTTCTTTAATAGTCAACACATTTATGTGTTTTTAAGATTAACCATAAGGTTTTGCGAGTGACGCGTAATCATGCATCCGTCTTTCTTTAATAGGCAACACATTTATGTGTTTTTAAGATTAACCATAAGGTTTTGCGAGTGACGCGTAATCATGCATCCGCCTTTCTTTAATAGGCAACACATTATGTGTTTTTGTGATCATGTTGAAAAGGATCCGCCTTCGGACGTAGTATATTGAATAAATGTAATAATTGAATACCTTTATTGATAAAGAAAAAAGGCTTCTTATTACATGGGTACATAAACTGCGTGGGATCAAAGCCTCATTAAAACCTTTTATCAGAAAACCCAGTGGGAAAAACTCATAAAAGGAAAAAGAGTATTCGTCATTTCCTTGAACTACTCGGCCTGTTTATATAGGCGTAGATTCTCTAGATTCCAGGTGCGCGGGAGCTTTTTGCCGCTCATTTCTTCTATTTCAAAAGTTGATGGTCCTAGCTTCTTGGATACTTTGTATGGTCCGATCCAGTTGACACCTAATTTGCCTTTGCCTTCTTTGGATTGTATTTTATCCGCTTTTTTCAAGACCAAGTCGTTCTCGTTGATTATCACTTTTCGCACCCTTCTGTCATGATATTTCTTGATTCTATTGCGGTACACTGCCATTTGCATGTAAGCTTTTTCCCTTCGTTCTTCAACAGAATCCAATGCATCCCTAATATTGATAGGATTTTGTGTGTCGCAATAATAAATTATCCGATCTGTAGGCGACTTGATTTCAACAGGCAGGACCGCTTCGGCTCCATAAACCAGCGAGAAAGGTGTTTCGCCCGTTGCTGCTTTTACAGAAGTTCTGTATGCCCATAGCATATGGGGTATCTCATCCACCCAACCTGTTTTTTTATCACCTAGCCGCTTCTTGATTCCCTGAATCATGGCCCTGTTGGTAACCTCTGTCATACCATTCGATTGAGGATGATTTACAGAAGAAAAATGATTCTTGATTCCCATGCTTTCGCAGTATGTTTTGAATTTGACACAGTTGAACTGGGTGCCATTGTCGATTATAAGCTTTTGTGGGATTCCAAATCGCATGATAATGTTCTCTCGTAAGAACTCGATCATTCGCTCAGGTGTTTGAGCGGTTACTGCCTCTGCTTCTACCCATTTGCTGAAGTGGTCAACTGCGACTATCAAGTACTTCCTTTTCTTTGTCGTTTCTGGGAATGGGCCCACTATATCGATTCCCCATGTTGCGAATGGCCATGCCGTCATTATAGTGATTTGTTCGGCTCTGGGAACATGCTTTTCATTCGCATGGATTTGACAGCTGCGACATTCCGCTACCATCTTCCGGGAATCATCCACCACCTTGGGCCAGTAATATCCCATCAACTTAACCTTTCTTGCCAATGCCGCCGAGGCTTCATGTGCGCCACAAATTCCTTCATGTAGTTCTCGCAGCACGTAGTCTCCTTCATTGCGGCTAATGCATTTCAACCATGGACATGTATACGATTTCCGATACAAAGTTCCATCTCGAATTGAGTATCTTGCTGACTGCCCAATTAGCTTTCTGGCTAAGCTTTTATCAACCGGAAAATCTCCCTGTTCCAAATATTGGCGAATGGGCATCCGCCAATCTTCATCATCTACCAGTTCTTCGATGACCATAATCTGATCGACTTCGAACGCTGGTGCCGATCTTATCTCCAAATCGCATGCTTTTTGACTCCATAGTTCTCTACTCGCCGCTGCTTTTGCCAATTCGTCAGCCTTTGTGTTTTGGCCCCTCGGAACATGCACCATTTCCCAAACGACTCCCTTGTGTGTTAACTCCTGCGTCAATCTGCCGACCTCTTTATGGTATTTTACTAGATCCTCATGTTTCACCAGATAATTTTTTATGATCTGATTTATCATGAGTTTAGAATCGCTGTAGATTACCACTCTTTCTGGCGTAAGTTCATTAAGCAACTTCAATCCGCATATCATTGCCTCATACTCTGCGGCGTTATTGGTAGTTTCGAAAGTTAACTTTGCCGCATAGTACAGGCGAATAACCTCCGGGCCTTTGATGACGACTCCCAGTCCAGCTCCCTCTGTGGATAATGCCCCATCTGTGAACATGCTCCACTCTTCTTTTTGTGCCTTTGGACATTCGTCGTCATCCCACGTGAACTCATTCACGAAATCGGCGAGTACTTGACTCTTTAGTGCTGGTCTTCCTTCATAGCGAATATCGAATTCTCCTAAGCGAATTGACCATTCCATTAATCGGCCGGATGCGTCAGGTTTCTGCAGTACCTTTCGCATTGGAATACCAGTTCTCACAATGATAGTATGCGCCTGAAAGTATGGCTTTAATCTAGCCGCCGTGGTTATCACCGCGAGGGCCATTTTGTCTAACTTCGAATACCGGAGTTCTGCACCCTTCAAGACTTTGCTCACATAGTACACTGGATATTGTTGTCCTTCTTCTTCTCGCACCATCACAGTGCATATCGCCATACTGGTGACGGATACATAAAGAAATAAATCTTCTCCATCCTCCGGCCTGCTCATTAAGGGCGGATAACATAGTAATCGTTTTATACCTTCAAATGCCTCTTGACAATCCGGCGTCCATTCAAAGGACTTAGATTTTTTGATGGCATTGTAGAAAGGTAGGCATCTCCTAGCTGAGCATGATATGAATCGCCCTAATGCCACCAACCGCCCATTCAGTCTCTGTACTTCTCTTACGTTCCTCGGTGTTTTCATCTCCATCACCGCTTTTACTTTCTCCGGATTCGCTTCAACTCCCTTGCCGCTAACAATGAAACCCAGGAATTTTCCTGCTCTTGCTCCAAACGTGCATTTTTCTGGGTTCAATTTGAGGCCATATTTGATCAGCACTTCCAGGATTTCTTTAATATCCTGCGGGTGGTCTTGCATCTTCTTGCTTTTAATGATCATATCATCTACGTAGATCGAGAAGTTCTCGCCTGACTTGTCTGAAAATATCTTGTTCATCATCCGCTGATATGTTGCTCCCGCATTTTTCAGTCCAAAGGGCATCACCTTGAAGCAATAAGTTGCCTGATGAGTTATAAATGATGTCTTGATTTCATCCGCCTTCTCCATGGGTATCTGATGGTAACTGGATTTCACGTCGGTGAACGATAAAGCTTCAAATCCTGCCGTCCCATCTACCAATATATCAATGTTGGGTAGCGGATACATATCCTTCGGACAAGCTTTATTCAGATCTTTGAAGTCGACGCACATTCGGTACGTTCCATTTGGATTTTTGACTAGCACCACATTGGCTAGCCACTCCGGATAGGTGACTTCTCGAATTGCATCTGATTTTAGCAAATCCGCCACAGCTTTTTCAATCGCCTTCTGCCTCTCTGGAGCGTGTCCTCTTTTTTTTTGTCGCACTGGGGTTGCACCTTTGTCCATATTCAAACGATGGGTTGCTATGTCTGGACTTATTCCTTTCAGCACTTCATTTGGAGCTGCGAATGCCGACTCGTATTGGATCAACACCTCGGTAATGGCTTTCTTCGTTTCTCCCGGGAGTCCTGCCGCTATTCGTACGTTCTTGTCATTTGAGATGGCGAATAGTTCCGTTTCTCCCAACGCTTCCGCCGGCAACTTCTCATCAACTTTATCCTCTTCATCTGGTCTTGGTTCAAGTGACAATGTATAGGCTTGTTGAGATACAAGTTGATCACCTTCCACTATGACTCGCCCTTGGTGTGTTGGCAAATGTAACGTCAAATGCTTCATTGAGATGAGCGATTCCGTTTCCGATAGGAACGGACGCCCCAGAATTATGTTGTAGGCCAATGGGAGATCAATAATTGCGAATTCTAGATCACCTCGCCATTTTAGATTCTTATCACCCATTTCTGCCTTCAGCACCACCTGTCCACTTGTTTGAGATGATTGACCTCCAAAGCCATTTACATCCATGAACGTATGTTCCACTCGTTCGTCATTAATTCCCAGCTTGTTGAATGCAGTCCGTGTAATAACATTACAAGAACTGCCTGTATCAATAAGGACCCGCTTAACGTCCCATCCTTCTACGGCCATTGTAATCACCAAAGCATCCGCATGTGGCTCTGTGATTCGCGCAATGAGTAATTGAGGGCATCCCCCCTATGTGTGTTGCTTTTTCGCTGTTCACGGCGAGCCCTTTTTGTTGGAGGCTCATAGATCCCGCCTGTTATCACGTTTATCACCCCTTTTTTCTGCTTCTTTTCTGGCCTTGCATCCACTTCATGCGGGAGCGTTGTTTTCTCGTCACTCGCCTCTTTTCTTACGAATTGACTCAGTTTGCCTCTCTCGATTAGCTTTTCAATCTCCTTCTTCAATTCATAGCAATCGTTTGTGTCATGGCCATTCAATCTGTGGAACCTTCAATATTTATTAGGATATCTCCCCAAATTGGTTCGTCCCTTGGCCTCAGGAAACTGCACATCCTTTTTCAGGGGGCTTTTCTCAATCCAAAGTAGCACCTCATGACGAGTCGTGTTCAATGGTGTTTGGTATCCCCCCCTTGAAAGGAACGATTGCCCTTTCAAACAAAATTATCCTTGTAATGTGTTTGGTTTTGATGCCGTCGACCATCTGAAGTGTATCTAGCCGCCTCCCTTTCTCGCCTTGTTTGAGCTCTATGCTCCCTGTTAACATCGTCCACTTCCATGAATTCTTTTGCTATCTTCATGAGTTCAGCCACAGTGCGTGGCTTGTTCCGGATGATTTCCTCCTGCATGCTCCAATCCGTGGTTCCATCCGCCATGATATTACGAATGCTCACTATATCCGGGTTCTGTAACCGCACCAGAATATCATTAAATGCGACAACAAATTCCCTTAGGGAATTATAATTTCTCTGTTTGATCTCCTTCAGCTGCCTATCCGTCACATCCGCTGCTTTACAGCCCACGAACTTTGCACAGAAATCACGACTGTATTGATTCCAGTTGTGAATGGATTCAGTAGGTAAAGACCGAAACCAATCAGATGCCGCTCCGCCCAAAGTGGTCGAGAATAATCTGCAAATTATGCTTTCACTCGCTCCTGCAACATCCATTAATTCTCTATAGTTCCTGACATGCGCTTCAGGATCAGAATTTGGGTCCCCATAGTATTTAGGTATCGCTGGCGCTTTTATCCTGTGATCTGGAATAAATTCCCGCAACGATGGAGCGAAGGGCGAATCGCTCTGCACCTCTGCTCTCGCCCTAGGTGTGTACCCCATTCGCTCCATCATACTCCGCAGTCGATCTTCCAATTCAATATGGGGTATTCGTCGATCCTCTTCCATCCGCTGCTGGTGAACTCTAGGTGGCATCCACCCGCCAATTGGTGTTGAAAGTTGTTCCCGCCGTGGTTCTAGCCACCGTCCAGTTATAGGATCAAAGTTCCAAGTGTGCTCCTGTCCAGACATATTCGCCCCAGACGTCATCAACTCTGAATATCCGTGAACAAAGGGCTCTGTTTGTCGTAGCGGAAGGATTCCTGGCATTCCCGACGTCGGTTGGGATGTTTGCCAGGTCGGATGGATCGTCATACTAGGATCGTGATACGAGTAGTTTCCTGGGTGGCTGTGTGGGTTCATGCGACTACTCTGACCTATCTGATTTGGCTCTCGAGATGGCTGCGGAAGCGCAGATATGGTGGCAGTAGTCGATGGTTGTGTGGAGATGACAACAGGTTGTTGAGGAGCAGCCGCCACGGTGGTATTGTGATCAGCGATTGCGGTTAGCAAACCAATCATTCGATCCCCCGCCGCTTGGCTCATATTTGAAGCCAAGACTTGTCCTGCCATTTGGACGAAATCGCTATTGGACATCTCCATCTCAGTTTGCACTTGGACTTCCAATAATGGACTCAATTGTCCCGGAGGGTTCGTCGAGCTAGGCACCATAGGTTGTGTACTCGCATGCTGCGAATTCGCAATCCGTGGACCCCTTGAGTTCATACTAGCTGATCTGGTTGTAACGCCGGTCGTTCGTGATGGTTCTGACATGTTCTTTGTGTACCTTTAACCAAATGTTGGTAAAAAAAGGTCCACGATCACCGCACCAATGATAACTTGCTGGATCCGATTAGATGATCTCCACCGTAGTTACCTGCAAAACAGAACCGGAGACAGGATCTCCGGGAAAACTCTCCGACGATCAAGTCAGTTTTTGTAGGAGGGTTGGTAAATTGATAATAGTATTGCTGGAAAAATATGAATGTCCCTCCCCCTCTGGCCTTATGGCTTTTTATAAGTGTTCTAAAGTAACCGCCGAGGGCGGTTACTCCTTCTAGGCCACGTCCCTTACGTGGCAACAAACGTGTTTGAGTGGGAGTGTTAATGCTCCGTTTAGGATGTCGGGGTGGTTATTCGCTTTACCCGCTTCCTTTATTCGGAGCCCGTTTGATCTTGGACCATGGGTCTAAGTGTAGATTGGACCCGTGTTTATGATTCGGCCCGTTTTGGCTTCGCGGATCATCAAAAGTGTTGACCAAGAATCCTCCTCCATTTCAGAATTCCAGTTCTGTTGAGTGTGGTTAAAACCGGACCGCACCGTGTACTTTCTTGAATTTGAATTTAACCAGTACCAGTGATCACTGCAATCAGCTTCCAAATTCAGGGCTTGTGCTGTCAAAAGAAGCTTTGCGCTTTGCGGGAGCTAAGGATTGATCTCCTGCCAATTCTAGCTCCCATCTACCCAGTATTACGAGACTTTATGGGTAAGCAGTTCTACAGAAATTGGTTTAGTGGCCAACTCCCGAAGTTTCCAATCTCCGCACCAGATATCAGTCCAAAAGAAAGTTGTTTCTCCATTAAAGATGATGCGGACATCCTAACTAAGATCACTGATCACAGGCGCTCTGGCGAATTCCCAAGACATCAGGCTCACGAAGGTTGTACCTAGGAGGGCGGATCCCCAGGACAAGCCAGCGGGGCGAATCTAGGAGTGCGCAAGGAGGCGTATCAACATCTACCTTGGGCGGATCTCTCGGACTACTTGCTCCCGAAGTAATTCACCAACAACCCTGACAATCCGTACCTGTACCATTGTACCGATTGTCGGGGCGTATCACCCATTTTACCCTTCAGTCGATAACCTGAATGTAACCCTAGTAGGGGTAATCTTTGTCTTTTGTCATTATTAGAGGGGAGTATTTAAACCCTCATTTTGTAAGAATGACAGCAACTTTTATCAATCAAACATTATTCTCTTTGAGAACCGAGGTTTATACCTTGTTATTGGGATTCACTCCTTCTAGTTTAGCTAGAGAAGAAACTCTTTGTTGGTTTACGATTAAAACCTTCATTTATCGCTTTCAATCTGTATCAGTTGGTATCAGAGCCAATCGTTTCCTGAACCGAAACTTCTTTTGGCAATGGTTCAACCCCGACAACCGTAAGATTCCATGGAAACCAGTGACCGGAGGTATGAGGAGCTGAGGGAGCACCTCGCGGAGCAGATCCAAGCCAGCCATGAGCGGCAGAGGCAAACCGACCAACGATTCCTGGAGCTAACCACCTCCTTCGAAAACTTCAAGCTGGAGGTTCTGGCGATAATCCGACCCACTGCGGGAGGACTGACCCATAGAAATGAAGGAGTCCGTGAACAACCGCTTCCACAAATGGATCCTAGGGATCCTGAGGTAAGAAGACCCAACTTTGTCATTGTGCATAACGCTGATAGTGATAGTGATGACTTTGAGGGTATCGAAAATGATGATACCGTTAGAACTATGAGGGATGTTGGGCCTGTTGACAACCGACATGTGGAGGTTGCTAGGGGATATCCAGGTCTAGGGAACTTTGATAGAGATGATGCCTTTAAGCAAAAAAATAGACTTACCGTCTTTTGGAGGCGAACTGGATATAGAGGGGTTCTTAGACTGGTTATCGGAAGTTGAACGTTTCTTTGAGTATGCTGGGATTCCTGATGAGAGGAAAGTAAGGCTGGTGGCGTATCGCCTGAAGGGTGGCGCATCAGTTTGGTGGGATCAGATGAGGGAAGAAAGAAGAAGAGGGGGCAGAGATCCGATTCGATCTTGGCTACGGATGAAGGCGATGTTGAGGGAGCGGTTCTTACCGCCGGATTATGAGCAGTATATTTACAGCTCCTACAGGGGATGCTCTTAAGGGACCCGAAGTGTCCATGAGTATACCTCGGAGTTCTTGAGGCTATCAGTAAGGGCCAACTTGTCTGAAACTGAAAGCCAAAAGACCTCTACGTATCTAGAAGGGTTGAGATACAACATCCAGGATCGTATTGGCACACAGATGGTGGTTCGAGTACAAGATGCTAGGAATTTAGCCCTCAAGGCTGAATCCCAACTGACCGGGAGATCCAGGAGATCCGCCACTACTGAGTGTACGCCTAGAGGAAGAGATAACGTGAGGTCTTATGACAAAGGCAAGCAGGTGGCGAGTGCCAGTGGGGCCAAGGTTAACAGTGTGGGAAGGGGATCTGTTGGAGATACTAGGCCATACAAGGAAGCACCTATACCACCTAAGAGCAACAATCTGTATGCGAGGCCAGCACCTTTCAAATGTTTTCGGTGCAATGAGCCAGGCCATAGATCCAACGAATGTCCTAGGAGGAAGAGCGCCAACATGGTGGAGAGATATGAGGATGACTATGACGAAGGGGATGAAGTATTTTGCGAACCCTTAGGAGAAGATGATGATGAGGTGGATGAAGAGAGATACGCCATTCATGTGGTACGGCGTTTGTTAGTCTCCAGCCGGGTAGAGGGAGATCAGAGGCACCGCCTATTCAGGACCCGCTGTCTTGTGAAAGGTGGGCGATGCAATGTGATAATAGATAGTGGGAGCCAAGAGAACATTGTGAGCAGCAGCGCCGTTCAGAAGTTCGGGTTGTTGGCGGAGGCGCATCCCGACCCTTATAGAGTGGGATGGATCAAAAACGTGGGTGAGCTTAGGGTGACCCAGAGATGCAGGGTACCTATTATGATTGGTGATTACAGTGATGAAGTCTGTTGTGATGTGGTCGATATGGATACCTGCCACCTATTATTGGCTCGACCCTAGCAGTTTGATAATGATGCCACCCATGCAGGAAGAGAGAACACTTATAGATTTGTGAAGAATGGGGTGAAGTTCGTCCTTACGCCAATGATGAGAGAGCCAAGGGCCGACGAGAAGTCTACTTTGGTAGTTTGTCCTACACACAAATTGTTTGTCAGCGAATGTGAAGAGAGCCAAATGGTGTATGTGGTAATGGTTAAGGCGAATCACGAATCCGCCCAAAGGGACGAAAGGGAGACGCCGAATGAAGTGACCCGCCTACTTGGCGAATATCAAGATCTGTTCCCTAACGAACTGCCAAGTGGGTTACCATCTTTGAGGGACATCCAACATCACATCGATCTTGTGCCTAGGGCTAGTTTACCAAGCCTCCCACATTATCGAATGAGCCCAAAGGAGAATGACATCATGAGATAGAAGGTGGAGGAACTCATCGAGATGGGATACGTTAGGGAGAGTATGAGTCCTTGCGTCGTTCCAGCTTTACTTACACCGAAGAAGGATGGGTCTTGGCGGATGTGTGTTGACAGTAGGGCTATTAACAAGATCACCATCAAGTACAAGTTCCCGATTCCAAGGTTGGATGACATGCTGGACCAACTTGGCGGATCTCGAGTCTTCTCCAAGATTGATCTCAGGAGTGGTTATCATCAGATACGAATCCGATCTGGGGATGAGTGGAAGACCGCCTTCAAGACGAGAGATGGATTATATGAATGGTTAGTTATGTGATTTGGAATGACCAACGCCCCCAGTACTTTTATGAGATTGATGAATCAGGTGCTTCGCCCCGTGATTGGAAAATTTGTAGTTGTGTATTTTGATGACATCCTGATTCATAGCGAGACCTTGGTGGAACATGTGGAGCACTTGTGGACAGTATTTGACCTATTAAGGAAACACCAGCTATACTCCAACACTAAGAAATGTGATTTTGTCATGGAGAGCTTGGTTTTCCTTGGGTTCGTGGTTAGTGGCGAGGGGGTCCAAGTTGATGGAGAGAAGGTAAGAGCCATTCGAGAATGGCCTACTCCGAGGAATGTGGGGGACATCAGGAGTTTTCATGGGCTAGCAACCTTTTATCGGCGATTCATTAAAAACTTCAGTTCTATAGTCGCCCCATTGACGGAATGTTTGAAGAAGGGAAAGGGGTTCGAGTGGGCGGACGCCCAAGAAGAGAGCTTCGCCTTGATCAAGGAAAAGCTGAGTACAGCGCCAGTTCTAGCGTATCCCAATTTTGATAAGCTGTTCGAAGTTGAGTGTGATGCCAGTGGAGTTGGGATTGGTGGTGTCTTGATGCAAGAAAAGAGGCCCATTACATACTTCAGTGAGAAGCTCTGTGAGGCACGGCAAAAATGGGCAACTTATGATCAAGAGTTTTATGCTGTAGTGAGGGCGTTGAAAGTATGGGAGCATTACTTGGTGGGAAAAGAATTCATCCTCTACACTGACCATCAAGCTCTCAAGTACCTGGGAAGTCAGAAGCAACTTCGAAGCTCCATGCATGCCCGGTGGTCCGCCTTCATAGATAAGTTCCCCTATAAGCTTATCCATAAGGCTGGAAAACAGAACAAGGTGGCGGACGCCTTGAGTCGAAGGGTGTCACTAATCAAGACAGTAAACCTGGAGACCGATTGTTTTGAACACATCCGAGGAGAATACTTGGCGGATCCTGATTTTGGGAGTATTTGGGAAAAATGTAAGAACCAGCATGGAGATGGAGCATATCACCTGATGGATGAGTATCTCATGAGGGGCAACCAGCTTTGCTTACCTTGCACCTCCATTCGCGAGAAGGTTGTTCGGGATCTACATGGCGGATCCCTTGGAGGGCATTTTGGGCGAGACAAGACTTATGAAGCAGTGAGTTCCCGTTATTTCTGGCCTAAGATGAGGAGAGATGTTGCCTACTTAGTAGAACGATGCTATATCTGCCAGTCCGCCAAGGGACGCACTACAAATGCTGGCTTGCTGCTACCTTTGCCTGTGCCAGAAACCATCTGGGAGGATCTGTCCATGGACTTTGTCCTAGGGTTACCCAAAACTCAGAGGGGCATGGATTCCATCTTTGTCGTGGTTGATCGGTTTTCAAAGATGGCTCACTTCATACCATGTCGCAAGACTAATGATGCTTCGGCAACAGCGAAGCTATTCTTCAAAGAGATTGTAAGGCTACATGGCGTACCTAAGAGCATTGTCTCGGATCGTGGTACGAAGTTCCTCAGTCATTTCTGGCAGACGTTGTGGGCTCTGTTTGATACATCTCTGAAATTTAGCACCACCGCCCACCCTCAAACAGACGGACAGATAGAAGTGGTCAATAGAACTTTGGGAAACTTACTGCGCAGCAAATGTAAGGATAAGCCCAGGATGTGGGATGTGGTTTTAGCCCAAGCTGAGTTCGCCTACAACGGCTCTGTCCATTCGGGAACCGGGAGATCTCCATTTGAAGTGGTATACACAAAGACCCTGAATCACGTCCTTGATATAGCCCATCTTCCCAAAGGAAATGTGACCGCCAACCAGCTGGCCAAGGATTATATACAGATGCACCAAGAGGTGAAAGAGACTCTTGAGGAGAGAAATCAGAAGTTAAAGACCAAGGCGGATGAACACCGTAGGGACCTACAGTTTGAAGTCGGGGATGAGGTTATGGTATACTTGGGCAAAGAGAGACTCGCCAACGCCGCCAGTAGCAAGCTTCGGCCTAGGAAATACGGGCCATATAAGATCACCAAAAAGGTCAATGCCAATGCCTATCATATAGCATTGCCGAACTGGCTTGGTAAAATCTCACCAGCATTCAACATCCGTGACCTTAGCCCATGGAAGTCGGATGGTCCTTTGGAGTTCAAACAGGGCGAATCAGTGCCGAGTTCTTTTAAAGAAGGAGAGAATGATGCGGACATCCTAACTAAGATCACTGATCACAGGCGCTCTGGCGGATCCCCAAGACATTAGGCTCACGAAGGTTGTACCTAGGAGGGCGGATCCCCAGGACAAGCCAGCGGGGCGAATCTAGGAGTGTGCAAGGAGGCGTATCAACATCTACCTTGGGCGGATCTCTCGGACTACTTGCTCCCGAAGTAATTCACCAACAACCCTGACAATCCGTACCTGTACCATTGTACCGATTATCGGGGCGTATCACCCATTTTACCCTTCAGTCGATAACCTGAATGTAACCCTAGTAGGGGTAATCTTTGTCTTTTGTCATTATTAGATGGGAGTATTTAAACCCTCATTTTGTAAGAATGACGGCAACTTTTATCAATCAAACATTATTCTCTTTGAGAACCGAGGTTTATACCTTGTTATTGGGATTCACTCCTTCTAGTTTAGCTAGAGAAGAAACTCTTTGTTGGTTTATGATTAAAACCTTCATTTATCGCTTTCAATCTGTATCAAAAGACCACACGTCCAATTCCTTTTTGTATCACATCATTCCCATATACAATGCATCTCCAAATAGCTGAAGCAGCCGGACGAGCCAAAACCGGGATCTGGACAGTCCCATTCGTGCAATATTTTGCAGTCAAACGTCGAACCCAGCTTCGATTCAGATCAGTTAGCAAAGTCCAGGTCAATTTAGCATTTATGGCGGCATTAAAATCTCTAGTACGTTTGATTCTGAGCCCCCCATTCTGTTTTGGCTTACAGAATTTATCCCAGTGAACCAAGTGGGGTGAGGAGCCCCATAAGAAATTCCTATTGCACATGTCGAGTTTCTTGCAGATACCCGTTGGTAAAATTGTCGTTTGCATAGCATATGAAGGCATAGTAGCAGAAACCGACTTGATCAGAGTTATTCGCCCTGCTAACGAGAGGCAATGTCCCTTCCAACCATTCAGTCGGTTATTCACTCTATCTACCAGTCCTTGATAAGTGTCTTTATTTATTCGTGTGTGTAGCAGCATCATGCCAAGATAAGTACCAAGATTGCCAGTCTCTTTAATGCTAAGAATATTGCAAACACTTCTACGGTTTCCACTCGGAACATTTGATGAGAAAAAAACACCGGATTTAGAGGGACTCGCCCGTTGTCCAGAGTAATCACCAAAGAAATAGAAAATGTTATTGATTGTTTTAGTTTGTGCATTTGAGGCCTCTGCAAACAAGACGATATCATTTGCAAAAAAAAATATGAGTTAATGGGGTCCATTTCGGGATAACTTGATCGATTTTCAATTATTTAGAACTATATTAAATAATAATTTGATTATATAAAATAAAAAAATCATTATTTTTTAATATATTTCAAGGATTGGAGTATATAAATTAGGAGTTTATGATTTTTTTTTGGATGTTGTTAAACATAGCCCCATTTTCCCACCTTTAGCCACCCGAAAGGACGAAAATGACCTTTCAGATGTTGGGGTGGAAAAATCCACTTTTTTTTCCTCTCCCAACATGCGGGCGTGACGACATCACGTCTCACCACAAGGTGAGGCGTATGTATATCACGCTTCACCTTGTGGTGAGGCGTGATAGCCACATGCCTCACCAATGGGTACTCTATCCGCGGGTATCCGACACTACCCGATCCTAATAGGACTATCCGTACCCTATATAAAAGGTATGAGACAGGTATAAGATCAAAACCATTACCTGTTAGGGTAATGGGACGGGTATAGGAATACCCCACAGGGTACCTGGTACCCGTTACCTATCATAACTTTTTTATATATTAAAAAATAAATTTTGTTTTTAGATGTAAAATGTGAGATTTGAACCCCAACATTTTGTTATTCAACCATTGAGTGATGACATTAATGTTCAATTTGTTTTATTTTTAGATGGGTTATTTATTAAATTTATACTTTGTTAAATTTGGAATATTTTTTGTTTTATTATTTGATTCTTAACAGGTAAGGATACCCGCGGGTACCCGCGAATTAAATAGAACGGGTATGGGATACAAAAAGTATACTCATTAGAATAATGGGACGGGTACGGGTAATTAAAAAATAAATGGGTAAAAGTTTGAGATTGACACTACTCGTGGGTACTCTACCCGTTGCCATCTCCATCTGCAAGGCACATGTTTTCAAACTAAAAAATTATAATGGTTTTCTGGGGATAAATTACATGCAAGGTCATCCAACTTTGCTCTTAGTATTATTAGTATTATTATGATCATCAACTTCAAAACTTGTCATGAAAAGATCTCAAAATACAAAAATCCAACAATTAAAGTTAATTACCACAAATCTCTTTTTTTTTTTAATCACAAATTTCAGTTCTTTTTATCTATAGACAACCACTTTTGCTTTAGGAACTAAACTATACTTAAGTGATCTTAAATCCAAAGAGTTAATGAGTTAAAATTACTTAGAATATGATCAACTCTATAATAGAGGAATAGATGATGTTAGAGTGATCAATGTTGACTCACTTTTACGTTAGAAAATGGTAAAATTGAATGACTTTTATTTTAGGTTCTAAGCTAACATAATGTTAGTAAAGGTAAAGTGAAGTAATCATACTAGTGATTCATAATAGAGTTCGAGATTGGGAAAATTATACAGAAATTCATCTCTTAACTATTTACAACTATGTCAAATCATAATTTTGAATTATGTCAAACTAGTCAAATGAGTACTTTTAATATATTTTACGGATTAGAATTTATAAATTAGAAGTCTAGAATATATTTTTTAGGGTTTATGATTTATGAATTTGAGTCTATAATTTTTAAATTATGATATAAAATCATAATATATATAAATAATGATATATTAAGAAATCAGCACTTTAGGTTTTCATTATCATTTAAGAGCTGATTCAACAGTGAATGTATTGGGCTTCAGGCCCATACTCATAGTTCTTGATGCACCCAAAACTAAATTAAATTTTGGATTTGTTACCAAATGTGATAAACTACAAACTAAAATGGATAAACTATGAATCTAAGAAAACTATCAGAAATAATTTAAAAAATTATATAATCAACACAATTAAAAATACAATGTAAGTAGTTGATATAAAAGAAAAACAGTAATTATAACAATGGCTAGGGGATTATTCAGTCCCTGAATTTCATTTATATTGACATTTCCTTTTTATGAAAAAAGAAAGTTCAATATAATTTATATTTCAACAAACTAATTCATTTAGAAATTTCTTACTTTCACGCATTGGCATGGCATGCATGTAACACGTAACAATAAAAAGAAAATGAAAAATTTACATTTTTCAATTACCACGTGACCGTTTCAAACATTTGGATTGAATAAATTAAAAATAATAATTTATATCTTTTTGCTACATGTAGTAATTGTCACATCATATGTAAAATTTGTTCATTTCTAACGATATTGTTGCGTCACTGTTTCGATGATTTTTCTATTTGAATTGGCCGAAATGACTTTATTGAAATAAAAAAAAATCAATAATTTTTTGAAATAGACATAAAACTTCAGTGACCGTTAATATAATTTACCCAACAAAAGAGTTTTTGAAGATCAATTTACAAACTATGCAATCAATATCAATTCATAGACTGATCAATCATACTACTCTTTGAAAAGGGTGATTAATGGTCACGGGTGTTAAAAAGTGTAAAATTTAGTTATTATACCGTTAAAAATTGAAATTTAGTAGTCATAATATTAAAATTGATAAAATTAGTGCTCATGGATGATTTAATGTAGTTGCTTTAAAGGGTGATTAATGGATTTAAACCCGATCATGAGTGTATTTCTCCTTCCTGTCTCTACTGCTGACGAGTTGCAGAGAATGTTGAACTCCTTTTGGTGGGGAAATAAGAAGTCAGGGGAGAGAGGTCTAAATTGGATGGCCTGAAAGAGGTTGTGCGCACCTAAATTGTTTGTAGGCCTCGGGTTCAGAAATTTCACTGCATTTAACCTTGCAATGTTAGGAAAACAGGGATGGCGGTTATTCTCTAATCCATCTTCGCTGGTGAGTAAAATTTACAAAGCTAAATACTACCCTAAAGGGGATTTCCTGGGAGCCGCGTTAGGGCATTCACCCAGTTTCATATGGCGAAGCTTGTGGAGTTCACAATTAGTGGTTAGAGTAGGTGTAGGTGGAAAGTGGGAGATGGTACCCAAATTAATGTCTGGAATGACAGGTGGCTTCGAGAAGGGTCGAATGGTTTTATCCAAACACTAAGGATCGAGGGTCTGGAGAATTTGAAAGTTTGTGACCTGTTTATTCCCAATTCACGGGATTGGGATATTGAGTTATTGGAAGAATTATTTGAAAATAGTGATATACAGGCGATGAATAGTCTTCCCCCACGATCAGTCAGTGCTAAGGATTGTATCTTATGGCAAGCTCGCCCTTCGGGGAGATACACGGTTAAAAGTGCATATCGAGTGGCGGTTGGGATGGAAGGCGGGGAAAGACATCATGTGGAGGGGGCGTGGAAAGCGTTATGGACGGCTGATGTTCCGTTTGAGGTCAGATATTTCGGCTGGCAGGTTGCTCAAGGCTGTTTGCCGTCCCGTGTGAACCTTTAAAGACGTGGGATTCAGGTCCCGACGGAATGCGTGGTCTGCAATGGACAATAGGAAGATGATTGGCACCTTTTTATCGAGTGCCGAGAGGCGAGGAGGGTTTGGCAACTTGCGGGCTGGTTGGAGAAAGTAGTGGAAGTAGCGGATTCTTCAACTAATCTAGCTGAATGGTTTTGCAGGTACCTGTTATCTCATTCTAGTGCAGTGGCGGAAGGCTTTCTGGTTCGCCTTTGGAGCTTATGGCGGGCTAGAAACGCACGGTTATGGGATCACGAGACAGCCACGGCGGAGCAAGTTACATCAGCTGCTGTCAACTGTCAGAGGGACTGGAAAAAAGCCGAACTGCTACGCTGGGAAGCAGGGACCGCAGCGGGAGTGACTCGTGCTTGCATTCAGTGGCACAGACCGAACCCCAGTAGGTTCTCCTACTGTACTGATGCAGCGACTTTTGAAGACAACAGAACGACGGGCATCGGAGCGGCGGTTCGGGACTCTGAGGGGCGTTTTATTTACGGACGAGCTGAGGCTTTGAACTGCAATCCGCAGATCAGGGAATGCGAAGCTGTCGCCTTACTAAAAGTGATGCAATGGCTCGACGAACAGGAAATTCAATGTGTTACATTCGAAACAGATGCAAAAACTGTTGTCGATGCAATCAATTCGGCTGCCCTGAACGATTCGGAGTTCGACGACTTAATTGCACAATGTCGTGCAATCCTTATTACAAATGACACTTACTCTGTCAAGTGGATACGGAGAAAAGCTAACGGGTTGGCTCATGCAATTGCAAGGTCTTCTCGCTTCTTGACTTGTCCCTCATTCTTTCATTCTTTACCGAGTTTTGTTTCTACTGATTTGTTGAACTATTGACGTGTGTCGGCTCATTAATTCATTCATTCTTTATTGGTTCAAAAAAAAATGGATTTAAATCCGAAGCGAGAAGCTATAGAAGATGAAAGGATGGTATGGGAGAAAAAAAAATTAATATTAATAATAATAAAAAAAATGGTAAATAATTTATTAGTCCTCTCTTTTTTATCTAACATTGTTTGGTTCTCTTATTTTGAAAAACACATTATAAGATTTCTATCTCTTATCAATATTAATTATTTGGTCTTTCTGTTTATTTTTTTTTAGATTTTTAACCGTTATATTTGACATAAAGAGACAAACATAAAATAACAGGTAACATGACCATTTTGTATTTACTAAGTTTGTCTTAAAAGCTAAGATATGTTCGGTTAAAAATCTAAAAAAACTAGACAAAATGATCAAATAGTTAATATTGACAATAGATAAAAATCGTATAATGTGTTTTCCAAAATAGAAGGACTAAATAATATATTAGATAAAAAGGTAGGGACTAATAAATTATTTATCCTAATAAAAATGATGGTATGGGAGAAGTGTTAGAGATATAAAAGGTTCGATACATCATTTGTCTGGTAAATTACATACGTCGTGTACAACTTTTACCTGTTATCACATTTTGGTGTACAACCTTTAATTTTGCACACTAAAATGTACAAACTTCAGGTGACCTCCCACTAAAGTGTACACCTGATTATTATGATAGGTCAACGAAGGTCAACGCTGCCACATCATCATATTACCCTTTTAGCTTATTAAAAACGTGTCCCACCCAATGCGAAAAGAATTTTATACCCCTTTCAATTGTAAGAATTTTGAGTGGAACACGTTTTTAATAAGCTGAAAGGGTAAAATGATGACATGACAGCATGGACCTTCTTTAACCGGTTATAATAACTGGATGTATATTTTATAGGAAATCATCTAAAATTTGTATATTTTAATGTGTAAAATTAAAAATTGTACCAAAATGTGATAGCAGGTAAAGGTTGTACCAGTTATGTAACTTAGCCGTGAAGAGACTAACAAATAAAAGTTTTGGACATTACCTTCCCCGTTCCCGGTTCCCCGTTCCCATCAGGGAGAAACATACATACATACATGAAAAAGAAGGGAATGAAAGAGAATATGCTTTTTTCTGCAGTTTTTATATAATTAATTAGCGATTTTATGATTATCCAATATTGTATATTCAATTTCACGCATTTCTGTAATTCATCTTCGACAAAGATCTCTCCCTTGCTTTTCCTCCTCCCTTTGTATATACCTTTCCAACTCATTCTTTCTTCCTTCTCCCCATAGCGAAGAACGATAATAGAAGCAGAAATGTCTGTCGAGGAAGTAGTTTCTAATGGAGATTCATTTGAAAAAGTGAAGCAGAGGCTCAAGGACCGATCTATGGTGCATTCAATCTTTGCCTGTCATATTTGTTTTTGCATCTTCCAACGGATTCCTGGCGTGTTTGTTCGGTTTAATTGATCTGCGTATTTATGTTTTTGTGCAGAAAGTGGCTCAAACCAAAGAAATATTATCAAAACAAGCGATTCAGACGAAGGAGATCTTATCTAAGCAGGCTGTCAAGATAGCCAAACAAGCCGAGGAACATGAAAGCTTTCTTAGTAAGGTTTGCCTCTTTGTTAGACTTGTATTATCACTTCTTATATGATTTTTCTTTTAATTTTTGCATTGATTACTGTTTGATCATAAGCATTCCCTTCTTTGCCTATTGTATTCTAAGTGTTTGATATGGGGATTATAAATATAGGATTGGAATTGATTTTTTTTTTTTGCCGTTTCTTTTATTAGGTCACTCATTTTCTTGGTGTTCTTGGGTTTGGGGGATTTTGTTTCATCCTTGGAGCAAGTAAGTTTACTGTTATTGATGGAAGGATTATTGCTTTTGTATCAATCAAGAATTTTTCTGATTCTTTTGCTTGCACGTTGATGTTATTATCTTCTGTGCAGGGCCACAAGATATGCCTTATGTTTACTGCTTCTTTTATGTCTTTTTTGTCCCCCTTCGGTGGATATACTATCGGTTTAAAAAATGGCATTACTATCTTTTGGTAAGCTATTATGCCTTGTTTTTTCTTATAGTTATATGGATTATTTTATTCAAAGAAAAAAGGGACAGAAGTAGGAGTGGATTCAGGAACCATTGTTAGAATTCAACAGTTAATACTTCCAATAACTCCCTGGGTAGTATGACATAAGGTTCATATGCGCATTTATATGTGTTAGTAACCAAAGATTTCAATACTTCATATAACACAAACAAGAAGTTTCATAGAACATTGTTATTGTATATAGTTCAAGTTATATTGGAATCATTTTTATCAGCTAACATCTTCTCAGGTTTGAGCCTTATTGTTACAGTTGTTTTGGAACATTAAGAAATCTATCTCTATGGGTTCTACTGTTATACTTTATGTTGATATATATGCTCTTGCTATTCAGGATTTCTGCTATTATGCCAACACAATCTTCTTGGTTCACCTCCTTCTATATCCAAAGGATGAGAAGTTATTCATGGTCTGCTTTTCGTTTGCTGAAGTAAGAAAAAAGTCCCACCATAGCTCCCAATTTTTGGTTGATGGATGATATCTTTTTCTGATTAATCTTATTAAATAACTCTTTAGGGGCCATTAGCATGGGCAATAATTGTTTGGCGGTGTAGCTTGGTTTTTAGTTCTGCTGATAAACTTGTCAGTGTCCTTATACATCTTTTACCAGGTGAGTTTATCCTTCCTTTCTGGATTCATTCCAAGAATTCTTTAGAACAACATGATTTTCATTTGTAGTTATCTATGTATTTGGGAAAAAATGGTCTACATTTTTGGAAGGGATTATTGAATATTGAATCTCTGTTGACTATTCCAACAATGCTCTGGAGGGTTATTGTAACTGCATTGTGCATATGCTATAATGTTAGTGTTAATTTTGTTAATTTGAAGTCGTCATTGTAACATGCAATGTGAGAAAGAAATGATTCAATTGGAACCTTACTATTTGCTATCCAAGCTAATAGTTGTATGTCCAGCCATTTATCTTGCATTTGCTCGTGCCAAGTCTTATGATGTGGCTGTTCAAAGATCTTCATAGAGAAAGCATTTAACATGTTTTAATAGCTGACCAAACTAGTAAAAAGTTATCTAGTGCTTTTGATAGAGAATGTTGCTATTGTTATTTCTTGTTGTTTCTCATTTTGAGTTTGGTTGGCACTTCTAAGCATTGCTACTTGAGCAACTGGTGGACTACAGCCTAAATAAATTATGAACCTGATTTCTGGTTAATAGTTGCTAGCTGAGTATGGGTTTTGGTCAATAGTTTTTGCAGGCATATAGAGATGTTGCTTATCTAGAAGGAAAAAGGAAATGAATGAAGCACTCTGAATAAAACCATTTTTAAGACTATTTCTTACCCGGAACAATTAGTGAGAGTGACATGTTATCCTTGCCGAGTCAACAGCAACCATACCTCACAAATTGTAGTATCTTTTAGAGCTTTATGCTTAATACCTGCATTCATGTGAGTAATCATTCAAACTGAATTGCATTATTAATGACATAAAAGAGGAAATATATAAGCTGGAGTTTATTTTAATGCCCTGGGTGAAATAAAGCTTGTGCCCATTCTCTGCAAGTAGTGAACATAACTCGGTTCATAGTCCTTATCTAACACCAATTGCAACATCTCTCACCAAGTGTCATTTACCAGGGATACGGTCCATCAACATAGGGATGAAAATACAAACTTAAGTTTTATAGTTCAGATCGTTTGCAATTATCAACAAATCTCAGTTTCAGATTCTAAGAAAGCAGTTTTAATTGCAGGTATAGTTTTCTTCACAATACGTTGGTGGAATCCAGCAACCTTCGAGGCCATGCACCCTGAAGGAACCTTGCGCAGGGCATCATGGCCATATGTAGTAGAAGATAAACACTTCCTGTTGACTTGGTTGTTCCTGGTGCCCTTAGTTGCTTATACTCTATGGCAAGCACTCTATTTTCTCATTGTCTATGTCCTACGTAGGCAGAGGCTGTTAAGAGATCCCGAGGTCATGACTTCTTACAGGTAACGAAAGCTACACAAAATAAAATAAAAAATTATTGATTTCTCTTTATATGCATGATGGAAGTGTGTAAATTTTGATTAGTATAAATGTATTCTTATAATCTTTGATTAGAGAGCTCTCGAAAAAGGCACAGAAGGCAAACAACGTGTGGTGGCGTTTGAGTGGCTTACTCGGTGACCAGAACCGACTGCTCATGTATACTCTGCTGCAAGGGATATTTACTGTGGCAACCATGGCTTTGACAGTTCCGATTTTCTTGTCTTATGAACTTCATGTTGTTTTCCAACTACTCAAAATCTCAGCAGCCGTATGGAATGGAGGAAGCTTTCTATTGGATGTAATGCCAAGGCAGGTGATCCTCAAACAGAAGAAGAAATCAGAGAAGCAGCCAGCACCGTTTCAGCCAGACCCGTCAGGCAATGCAACGGAAAAAATAATAAACAGCACGGATTCTGAATGAGATGCAGGAATTCTAATATACTGTAGCAGTAGTTTCTTTGATGAGTGAAACATGTCTGCTTCCCACTGTAGAGATCGGATCCTTTGTGTTTGTGGAAAAAAAAAAATTAGCTGCCATAGCTTGTTGAGGTTGAATACTATTTGTTTTCAAAATGTTCAATAACTTTTTCTTTTTGGTGGAACTGTATAGTTTGACTAGGGAAAAGTATAGGATTAAGGAAGTCTATATGAACTGCTTACTCAAGTAGCCTGACATTAGCTGATTCTCTGGTTAAAATACTATAAGCATTCAAATTAGAGGTATTAATTCGGCTGAGACATCGATTGACAACTTTTCTTTTTCTCCATCGGATTGAATGTGTTACACACTGCTAGTGGATAAGGTTGTTCCTTAGAGTTTGAACTATTATTTCCAAAAAATTAATCATGATATAAGGGTTTTGTTTTTTAATCTGAAACTATACGAGGGTTTTTTTAACGTTTCAAGAACAGCAGAATAATGAGTGTTCGGTTAGAAAAACAAAATGCCTGCTGATTGTTGTATGTTCGGCTCATGTTTCTCTATCAGTAGTGAAATACTGTTTTTTTCCCAATCAAATCTGCTCATTACTTTGTCTTTCCGTTATTTATCTTAACCTTAGACGTAAACATAATATAGCCAATAGCTTTTATCATTATTATCATTAACATAAACAAAGAAAGGTTCCTGTTAGATAATATTTAGAGGCACTTGGCTGTTGAAACCTTAAAAACCATGTTGTTGGAGAGCTATATATTGTTCGGTAGGCCTTTTCACTCTTTTTCTCTTTTATTCTTTCTTTGTGTTAATTTGCTTGGATATAGAGGTGATGGATGAAGAATGTTATTGTTTGCTTTGATAATTGAAGCGTCAATATGCATTAGATTGATGCTATTATCTAGGAATTCCAGACTATGGCTTTGAACTCTTTTTCGAACCAAAATTGCAATTTATTCTTTAAATTGAGTACCTTAAAGTTAACGCAGTCATTAGTGTTTTGTCGGTTTCTTGATTGTGGGTTTTAAACCATTTTGTTAACTGTTTGCATATCACACAGAAGTTCCTTTTATCCTCTGTTTTGTGCACCATTGGCTTGGACTCAGTTCTCCTCTGTCTTTCCATTCTTTTTTCTTCAAATTTGCGAAGACCATCAATTCGTGTAAATGGATCATGTTTGTATTATACCAATTAACAAATTAGTATCAATATTAGATACATTAATCCTAGTTTAATCTAAAAAATTTATCATAATTGCATCAATCCACAATATCGTTTTCGTATTGTAAGATCACATAATTTTACTATCTCTATAATAGATAGAGGTTAAAAAAATATAAAAATGTGCAATGATATTTGAACCATTTTTTGTTATCAAATTAACTCTTTGAATTATCAAATTGACTCTCAATATTTGATCTGAAATTTATTTAATAAATTCTTAATCCACTTATATTATGTTCGATTCATGTACTATCACTATGAAATTTATAAAATATTCACATATAATAATTATAATTTTATTGTTTATATTAAAGTAACACCAACTCAATTCAAAAATTTATATATAAATTTATCAACCTAAAAGTGACTCCATCCTTTTCAGACCCTTAGGCTTTCCACCTCCCCCAATCCATCCCACTGCTTTGGCTATCCTTTTTTTATATATAGTTTATTTTTTTAAAAGAGGATAGCTTCAATAATGACTCATCTTTAATAAGACACAAATACACTAACTAAATTCGTATTGAATACACTAACTAAATTCGTATTGAATTCAGATAGTGTCCACAAATACCCTAAAAATAATAGTCCTACCGATTGAGCTTTTCATATTTTCATATCTTAATTGCACGCACTAGCAAATTTCATTACAAAATCCTATTTTCTAGCCACCTCAACTGATGGAAAAAGTGCCTTTTTGACATTTTACATATTAATGCATCAAGTTTTGCCCGAGTTGATTTGCAAGAATGAAAATTACAGTTACAGACCATGAAAAGTTGACTTTACTAGCCTCCTAATTCATAACAAATTTATCAGTGTTTCGAAACCTCAGGGCAAAAGAGGGGGTAGAATCATTTATGAAGCTCCTTGCAGTAGTAATAATTTCGTTATATACATTCCAAAATCTCTAATATAACCCACTAAAAACAGCATATGAGCAACTGCACATAATTTACGAATTGTTACAAGAGCTTCTCTCTTAGGGAGAATTGCCTCTGCTTGAATACAAAGAAAACAAGGAGAGCTGAATTTTCTTATCATTGATTGATTTACATGGTAATTTCTTTCTAGTGAAGTTTTCCCGAAAAGCAAACCCAGGAAGTATCGTCAAATGCAGAGCATTTCTACCATAATTGCACATGATATTTTCAAACAAAAATAAAAAACGGAACTAACATCTGACACCAAGGAAAAAAAAAAGACTACATAAGTACAATTTGTTTGCTTAAACAATGGCCTATAAAATGCGGCAGATGTTAGTTACACCAAGAAACCACTACAGCACCCAAAAACCAACCAAACCACTATGTGGACAAGGCTTGACTAAAAAAAATGAAATAATAAAAAAAATATGAAGGCAGCCTGTTGAAGGCCCTGACAAAATAGGAAGCACAATGGCCTCCGAAGATTACTCAATATCACATAATTTGTGATAATAGAGCTTCTGAACAAAATACCCTCTTGTTTAAATAACGCCAGGGAACGAGTGTTTGACCGACACCCAATATGATGATAGCCCGAGATAAATGCAAAATATATTTATACACATGGATGGTAATGAACAGTGAAGCTATATGCACAGGTCTAAACGCATTGTGTTCTCGCAAAGGACTCCCCATGGATACCCACAATAACAAGATTGGCACAGTAAGTGATGATGAAACATCAATCTGACCGCGGTAGCAAGAAAACGAAACCAGAGTTCTCGCGAATTAATGGTGGCGGATCAATATCTCCTATGTCTACTTGTTGCATTGATTTGGAGATGTCATCCACAGTGAACGGTATACTGCGTTACGTTCAGATAGTAACGAGGATTAGATATTGTATTGTGTTTTTTGTGCTCGTGTGTGTGCTTGTGATTTGCATATATATAAATGCAAAAGAAAATAATAATGGTCAAGTTGTACCTTGAATCATCATCTAACAGAAAAGAACTGCTGACAGCGTTATTAGAGTCCTCAGTCATCAGGACTCTCATGCTAGCTATAACCTGTAATCCAAGTTGTTTTAGACCAAAAAAGAACATATTTGTACGAGTTTAATACAAAAAACATGGGTAAAAAGTTAAGCACTTCCCGACAGGCCCCATAAATCAACATTATCATACTAATTGAAGGGAAACTCACATCTGAAGAAACACTGTGTGTCCCATATTTGTCATCCCAGTACATAGTGCTGATTCTGTATAGTTGCTGTATGCTCAACACCTGAAGAAGCAGCAAAGAAAAAAGTATAACATAATATATTTCATGAGAACAAAAGATGAACAAAACGGGGAGGCCAGCATGCAATCAAGAAGCTGATTGAAAAGATAAGAAGTACTAACAGGGCAAAGTTCTTTTGTAATTTCATTCAAGGTCTTCTTTGGTTTCTGATGTATGACCTGATAGAAGAAAAGGATCAGTAAAACAGTACATATCGGTGCATAAGAGAAAATGAGAAAAGCTGGTACAAGTATTACAAGGAATCCAACAGCCTGTCTTATATGTTTCAATTCATCCCAAGCAGAGCCTGCAAACTGAAGAGATAGAAAAGATGTTAGGTAAATGTATAACAAGACTGAAGGACATAAAGATGAGAAACACTTACTTCCTCGGTTGCCTCATAGCACCACTGCTCTAATTCAGCTAAACCCGCTTTCACATATTCTCCGTTACTGAATGAACAACACTCCCGCCGCAACAGAAGACTGGAGATACATATAGAAAAAGATAATACGTGAATTGCATGAAAATGACAATGTTTACTAACACTTCATGATCAAACAAACTAATGAACAGAAAGAGAAGGCAGGAAGAAGAGAAAAGTGTTGAAAGCGTTCACCTATTGAATAGCTGAACATTGATGAATGAAAATATTTGAGTGAACACTTTACGCACCAAGAAGGGAGGCACCTGCAAAACAGGAGTCAAAGAATAATGCAAAACAGGAGTCGAAGAATGATTATTCTCAAAGGAAAATGTTGTTGACATTCTGTACAAATCAAGTTACTCACATAATTTGCTTTCATTATCATCAAATAACTGTTTAAGCTTTTCACGATACTCTGCCAGTGAGCGATTAAAGCTTGCTGAGCAACAGCATTAGCATGAGCACGGCCTTTTACTAAACTTGCCCGTGAAGTTCTAGGTGCCTGCATTCATATTCAAAAGATGTCAAAAGAAATAGGCTCATGCACACATACACATGCATGCATGTGCACATTAAGAGAGAAAAAAAAAAGTCAACTTAGTTCTTTGTTTTTAAAGCATTCGATCTTTTTAGAAATTTCAAGGAAGAATAGTATTAATTGGAGCATGTGCATTAAGCAGGAACCTGAATACATAATCCAAGCATTGGAGATATCTCTTTCTTCAGATTGTCTCTCATCATTCCGTATATCTTCTCAAGGAAGGCAGTAAGTTGTTGCTTAAACAATAATGCTGGATACTTGGCCTCAACCTGTCGCAAATCATCTAGTCTACTAAGCGCTCTACCATTAAGAAACGAGAGTCCAGCACTTTGAGGAGATGCCCGTAGCCCCTATAATCCACATAAGCAATTAGAAAATATGAGGGAAAAATTGATTCACAAGGCAATTAAGAAAGAAAAGATTGATTTTCACTTGAGACATCCTCCCAAAGAGAGAAGCAGATGATGTTCTGCGCCGTTGAGGGGTTAAGCTGGCTGCTCCACTTGCTTTGAGCGTATGTTGGAGGAGCAGCAACAATGCAGATGAATTAGATAACCAATAGGCTAAGACATCATTGTTATCTGCGACCTTCAAAAAGAAATCAAGGTTGCTGACATCAATCAAACATTCATAACCACACAAGATTCAATTTCCCTCCTTTACAGAAAAGGAAGAGTACTCTCTCCCCACCATTGGACTGTAAGATACCTCTATCGCTGAAGCTACTGTTTGAATAATACGATCGAACACACTGGTTCTTTCAACTTCAAATGATCTCCACTGAAGAAGACATTTGTATACAATGCAAGCAGCAACTGGCTTGCCCCCAGAGAATCCCAAATTTTGTGATATGCACTTGATCAGTAGGTCCTGGTTCTCCTGAAGAAATGTAAATTCCCAAAAACAAATAAGGAAGAGATTATGACCTTGAGAACGTCAGAAGTGAATGCTCAAATGGAGAACATATATATATATATATATATTCCCTTCTTCAATTAATTGATCAATTCATCAATAAAAAGTTTTTTTCCTGCAAATTATAGCCAATTACCTGCTGCTTTTCATTGAGAGATTTCTGCGGCTTCTCCTCAGATTCAGGTTCACGTGCATGTGATACAGCAACCACCATATCCTAGAAGCACAGTAGAAAGTAAGAAATAATCTATAATAGAGCCAATAAAACGGTGAGAGTGAATTTTTGCGTTGTCACAAAAGAACTAATCCCCTTACTGATGGATGTTTTGTTTCTCCATTCGCAACATTCCCATTCTCTGGAGTTCTCTGTTATTTAACAAATGAAATAAATCCCCATGAGATTTTCAGGTCAAAGTGCAAGGACAAATAACTACTGAGAAGATATTTTCACCTGTATAATTATTGTTTTTTGCCGAGAAGAGAAGGATTTTCCTGTTGGTGATATGGTCAGTGCTTGCTGACGAAGAACTTGATTCTCTGATTCTGAGTTGGAGAGTTTCTCTTCTAACCTGAAATGTAAGCAAACTGACTTGTCGAACTTTTGACTTATAGTGCAAATCAAAGCATCTTTGCAGAGAACACATACAGTGTGTAGATATTATCAAAATCAATTGAAGGTCAGTAAATGATGAGTAAAATAGGTTCCAGAAGACATAATAGCTTCAATCATAGGTCGCGAAGTATATACCAAAATGACCAGACAGGAGTGGAAATTTTTTGACCGAGTTAATTAGCACAAGTCCATTATCTATGTTGTATGACAAGGACAAACAAAATTTTATTGGTTCTTATTTTAGCACCCATGCAGTTCCGTGTTCATAAGCATTAACAAACCTCTGTACCGACTCCTGAAGTTGATCAACCTTCTGCTCTGTATCTTCAAGTTTCTTTCCCAGTTCTGAGTTTTTGGCCTCAGCATCCTCTTGAGCTTTTCTTGCTTCTTCTGCTGCCTGCCTTTCTGAAAGCAGCAAAGCCTGGAAAGCAACATATATTCATCAGGTCTCAACAGACAATAGAAATAATTTCAAGGTAACTTTTAATTAGCTTCTAATATCTTAAAAGAAAACCGATAACAAGAAAGGTTCATGTTCCTGATTGACACATTAACCAAAAATATTATCATGTCCACAGAAACTTGGGCACCAAGCCCACAGGCTGCAAACTTGCCCCTTATTTTGCAGGATTAGAAGCACAAATGCAAAGACAACTAATAAGTTTCAGAAGAAAGGAATTCAACAAATCAGAAGTAGATCCATCGAATTTACATGTTTTCTTTTAGAGCAGCATGAACTAATCTACAGTTAAGGTTAATTTGCATAATTTCACAGATCTGACGAGGAAATTTATGTTGGCTTAAATTCAGTAATAACTATGAATATTCATTTCAGGGTGCATACCTTCAAACTCTCTACCTCGGCCATCAATTGTTCAATTTTCTCCGTGTCTTGAACAAGAACAGGGGTTTCCTGAATGACTGGAGGTGCCTCTTCAATAGCTTTCCGAGCTGCTTCTCGTTCTTTGATTACTCTGACATTTGCTTCTTCTACTTGTATTTGCATTCCATGTAAAGCTTCCTGTAATTTGGCAATTTCTTGGGCTTTTTCCTCTTCCAAATCAGTCTGTAATACAAATGAAACAAAATTGAAGAATAGTACAAGGAAGGCCATCTCACTGGTAGAATTACAAGGTGAAAAGACATACTCTCAATCTCTTCTCCAATTGCAACCTCCATGTTAGCTCTTCTACACGCTTTTCTAATTTGTCTTTCGCTTCTTTAAGGGCACCCGTTTCTCTGGCAGCCTGGAAAAATAACATTATTACTACTATCTATATTCTTCTTCAAAAAAGATATCTAATCTGCTAAATACTTTTTTGAAAATAATGCCAAATTAAGAATTTGATCAAACCATTTTAAGATTTCTAAGCTCTCTTCGAGCAACCCTTTGCCTCCAACCACATTGACTAACTAATGCAGCCTTCTGAAGCCTCTTATAGTAAGAATATGCTATGTGGGAACGCAATTGTGCCTGCAAGTCATCAAATGAATAGAAGTAATCAATCATTTATTCTTCTATATATATATTTTAAAGAAAAAAAAAAGGAAATCAATAATTCTGAAACTCCAAAATGTAGTTTAGAAACTGTAGCTTCTTTTCACTCTAAGATAACATAAAAAAGATATGGAGATTGACCTGGATTGCAATCGCAGCTTTAGTTTGCTTTCTGAATCTGAATTCATCACGAGCAGTCATTGCTCTTAAGCCAGTCTGTATCATAATTGTAGACAAGTATATAGTCAAGTAGGATTTCCTGGCTGTGTATAATCTAAAGTTCTTCTGAATCTTCAGAGCTGCAGCCTCCCTTCTCAATTGTTCAAATAATTTGCGAGCCAATACACCTGATTGTAAGAAGCAATAAAAAGGGTATAATCTCAATAAGATTTCCAAGAACAAAGACAGTAAAACACAAATCCATGCACGGGTACAGAAACAGATAACTATTCGTAGAAACTAGCTTCACAACATTCCCTTCTGAAGTTAAATGACCCAATTATATAAACTTTCTTTCAACGTAACTACATGTTTCCTGAGCCAACTGCATTTATTCCAACTCTCCTCTTGCATACACACACAACTTAACATAGAAAGAGAGAACGTCTTATGCAATAAACTGCCACTACAGTCAAGAGACATGCGAGCACTCAAACACAACCACATATTCAAACACAGACCAGCATACATGTGAATTTATACTTTGTATTTGGACTACAATGCTTAACTGTTTTATGCCACAGCAAAATTTGGACAGCAAATCATGACACTGAACACATCACCAAACATATAAAGATGTGCACTAAAATAGGGCAAAGAAAATACCCCGGCAATGAGATTGCAAGTGGATTGCAGCTCGCCGGAATGCAATGAACTCCTTGCGTGCAATGTATGTGCGTATCTGTCTTTGAATGGTTCTAGCTGCATGTCCAAGCACTTCTGCTCTTCTTGCATCAAGTTCAGCCATCTGACCAGCCCTGAGGAAAATCTTCATCTTGCCTACCTGTGAAATAACAAAGTTTCCTCACAATTAGAAATCAGAGTCTGTGCCAATCAAAACAAAAAAAGATATGGATAAAAGGTAGGAAATGTGGAAAATATATGGTGGTAGTGGATGGATAGGTTAGCCCCTGGAATCCAAACAAAACAGATCAAAGTTTGGGTCTTCAGTTCATACATAGATATTGCAGCAGTTCCACTTGCATGGATTCAGAGATTCTTAAGAAGCCTTAATAGAATTGGTGGTGGTGGCTGCGATCAGCTATTGGTAATTTTTGTGATTGAAGCTGCCTCAAAACTAAGAAATTCAATCTCCCAGCATATCAACTAAATTTTTTAAGCATCAATAACTACATTTTGAAATGCTACCATATAATTATTGGTAATTTAACATTCGAAGGTAGCATTTGGGTTTGGGGATCCACATACACTATTTGACAATATTATGATGAAATAAGACTAGTTTGTTGGTACTTTAAACCAAAAAGCCCATAATATCCAAACAATTGCGAGCAAAAAATTGACATCTAACTAGCAAACACTAGCTGGTCTTCACACCCAAAACATCTCAAATTACTTCACCATAAATGGGGAGTATCTATTTAATAGCTCACTGCCCTCCTACTCCCTTTTTGCAATTTAACTCTTACAAACAGAAGCTGGACTGCTTGTGGCTTCACATTCAGAACACACAAATAACTTAAATTACACTTAAGTGGTCATGAATTCATGTACCACAAGATACAGTGAAAGCAAATGATAAATTAATCTAGTACCTGCAAACAGTGAAATTATTTAATGTACAGAGGCAAGCTAAGTCAGAATAGACCTCTTGTACCAAGCACATCGGATTTCCTTTCTAGTAGAATACAAGGACAGAGTTTACACAATATTTTATTACCTGATAACCTTTCAATCCCATTTTATCAAGAATCATTTGGCAAGCAACCTTATCATCATAACTGCATTGAAAGAAGTGATGAAAGCAATTGGAGAAAAGCAAACTGGGAAAAGAGAAGGTATGCTAATAAAATTTATCCCCTTAAGTTATGACTCACTTTCCTTCCAAAACTTCTGGAGCAAGAACACCAAATCGGAGAAGAAACTCATAAAATGTTCGTCTTGTTGGATATCCAGCACAGCTGATTCTGATTGCCTCAAGAACACCCTAAATAAATGAAAATGGTAATGATAAACAAATGATGGCCAGAATTGAAAAGACAAACATTAAATCTTATGGGCCTGCAAAGGTTGGGGGGGAGGGAGAATCAGCAACAAATATTAAGCTACAGCCTCATTATACTTACACCACAACGCAGTTGCTGAATAATATTAATATTCTCAAAAATCATAGGCTTGAGGACATTATTTGGCTTCACACATCTGATATAGTGGGGCTCGGTCGAATTCAAGGTCTCCATCAAAGATTGCAGTTGTAGCTGCATTTTTCAAAAAATACAATATCTTCATAAACATGACTAAAAGCCTGAACAGCATATAAAAACAAGTTCCTACTCTGAGCTAGCCTATTCACAAATCCTCTGCATCTAAAACACATCCTATGATAGCAACATGCATGAATGTGAATTTCATAAATGGTATTACCTCCATCAGTTTTTCAGTGATTGTTAACATGATTTGGAAGTTATTTTTCTTTTTAATCAAAATTGGAACAAGCTGATAACAATGAATTACTGCAGGACACATAATCTCACCACAAATAAATGAAAAAGAATGTGAAACAAATTTATGCCCTTTGCATGGAGATGTAAATTCCACCAAATTAGAACTAATAACGAATTATGTTGCTTAACTGAAACCTACATAAAGACCAAGAATGGTGAAATAAAGCAAAAGGTTCGCACAGTAGTCTACCTATTACAAACTTCACATGTTATGTCCCAAATCATTAGTATTCTATTCTCTACCTTTTACAATGTCCCATTAACACCTAAACAAGCTGTTGCATCACTTATGCTGTAATGGTGCAACCCACAGCCATTCGGCATCACCAATAATTATTATTAATTTATTTTTGAGAAGGAATATAGAACAACCATTCTGTATGCTGAAGTCAATAATTTCAGATCAGTTGATTGATTCTGTTTATTATTCTTACAGTTGGAGGTTTATCTGGTGGGTTGTAAAGCCTTGACATAAAAGGAATTGCTCAACCCAAATGAAATTAAATCAAGATACACTTTAAGTTGAGTCGAAGTAAGACAGAATATTTGGAGTGTAAGTTTAGCGGCCATAGGAGTAGGGAGGCAGGGACAATCACCCTAGATGGGAGAGTTGTTCAGGCCTCGGATTGCTTACGGTATTTAGGATCTATTATCCAAACGGATGGAGAAGTAGATGGAGATGTTGCTCATAGGATTAAAGCTGGTTGGTCGAAGTGGAAGAGTGCTACGGGTTTCCTTTGTGATCCCGGCATGCCTAATAGATTGAAGGGAAAATTCTACCGGACGGCAATTAGACCAGCATTGTTATATGGTACGGAGTGTTGGGCAGTGAAACACTGCCACATCCATAAGATGTCGGTGGCGGAGATGCGTATGTTGAGATGGATGTGTGGTCATACGAGAAAGGACCGGGTGCGTAATGAAATAATTAGGACAAAAGTAGGGGTCACATCTATTGAGAATAAAATGAGAGAAAACCGACTAAGGTGGTTTGGCCATGTGAGATGTAGAGCGCTTGATGCGCCGGTTAGGAGAACCGAAGAGTGGCAAAGGGATGTAGTGGTGAGGGGTAGGGGAAGACCTAAGCAAACTTGGAGGAGGGTGATCGAGAGTGATATGAGTTTACTGGGAATTGAGGAAAATATGGTAGTGGATAGGACGGAGTGGAGGGAGCGAATCTGTGTCGCTGACACGACTTGATTTTCACGGTTTTATATGATGGTTCATGTTAGCCGACCCCGAATCATTTCGGGACTAAGGCTTTGTTGTTGTTGTACACTTTTTCATTTATAGATTTAAGACATTTATTTATTTATGCACTGATCAAATGTTCTGGCCCATCAGCAAAGGGTACAGCCATCGAGCTATCATCTCCACCAAATAAATTAGTTAATGCCTAATGGCAATAACTTTATTTTTTAAGAAGGCTGGAGAGAAACTAAATCTTTAGTACCTTAAAGCGTGATCCTATGGAAGAAAATTTGGAGGATTTTGATGTATCCTCTTGAAGTGGAGGAAAGAGACTAGCCACAAAGGAGCACTTTGAAGCTAACAGGAGATCCTGATGCTCTGCCACTATATAATCCTTGTTTTTGTCAAGGAACTGATCAGCCAGATAAGTCACCTGTGGGGAAAAAAAAAATCATGAGTATCTTGGCATCCATTGAAGTTTGAACAACTTAGAAAATATGTTTACCTCCCCTGCATAGTGAGATATGGTAAAACTAGTGCGAGAAAGCTTAGGTTTGATAAATCGCTTGTGGTTTTTATAGGTCTGAAACAACTTCTGCGCAAAAGTTTCATGTGTGGATTTCGGAAACATGCTGTATGAAGCAGTCAAACGTACTTGAGTCAGTCTTTGACATACAAACTCAGCAGTAGTGTGAACAGTGGTTCCGTTACCTCCAGAAAAGAACATAGATATATTTGTAAGGGAAAAAAAGGATCAAGTGCGAATCAAATATACATACCAGGCTTCATCTAGAAGTGCGATAATCCCCCCAGGTTTCTGCAACATATTTAAGAGAATAATGGGAAGATTTTTAGACCATGGACAAGTAGAATACGAAACTAAATCTAATTTATTGTCAATATTGTTCCACTGCATGGTCAATAATATTATTCTTCAAACAAATAAAAGAAAAACATGAATGAAAAAGACTGCAAGAAATAAGAGTGCAACACCTTTTCAATCAGATCCAAGACATCTTGATTATCAACAAACTCTATGTAGCTCCAGTTTATTTCTTCCTTTGTATATTCCTCTTGCTCCATCTTAAAGACATGCTGAACATATACCATCAACATACAGTCAAAATCAGTAAAGCCAATGGTATAATAAGATGGTAAGAATAATGTGAAACAGTGCCAAACCTGATTGAAATGCTGTTGCAGTTTTTCATTGGTAAAATTGATGCAAAACTGCTCAAAACTATACATGGAAAAAAGTCAAGCAATAAGGTAAAATAACACAACCTCATAACTTTTAAAATTTAATGGCCTACCTATTGAACTTGAAGCTTTCAAAACCATATATATCAAGAACTCCAATTAACTGTTTCGAATTTGGATCCTGCCCAATCGAACTATTGATTTTGTCCACAAGCCTGAAAAAAATTTCAAATACATACCCACTCAAAATAAAGAAAGATGCATGTGAACATGATCTGAAATATAGATTAAGCTACAGAAAGCATCTTTAGCTGTCCTTGATAACCAGCCAAGTGCCCAAAAGCATATGCTGCATATGAACCACAGCAAAAATAAGTTCCTCACCAATCAAATAAGCGAGAATAGATTGTTTTAGCCAGAGCATCCCGGCTACCTAATGCACTAGTAGGATCGAGAGTCCTTGTAATAACCTCTTCTGGAGTTACCATAACACGCTGAATCAGGGCATCTTCTAAGCTCTTGGCATCACATCTATGGCACAATATACAAAATGTTCAGACGCTCAAGAAAATAATGATCTCCAATGTATCAACACTCTAAGAAGGAATATGTAAGAACCCACCTGAGCAGCTCTGCTGTTGCATTGAGATGGAACCTAGATTTCTCATCCTTGATAACAGATGAGTCTATTTCCACTCCTTTTGAAAATTCAACGTTTCCAAGGTGTAGAATAGCAGCTACGACCCTAAAAATTGCATCCTGAAAACAGGGAATCCATAGTTCATAAGTATAAGCATGAGCATCGCACTAATAAAAACTAATGGGAGACTGACCTGCTCTTCTTCACTGATGCCAACTATATCCATTGCCCTTCTAGTTGCGAGATACTCTTCAGCATCATTTACTCCATCCAACTCATAGCAGTTAGATTGATTCAAGTAATGGAAAGATTTAGGGTTCTCCAATTTAAACTTCTCTCTTTCCTGCAATAAGGGACAAACATTAGTCATACAAAAAACAAAGAAGCTTCAATGCAATTGGTGTTGGGACAGATGTGAATAAAAAGTTAAAGAATCAATACCTCAGGTGGGGCTGAACAAAGAAGGTAGAAACAATGATAATTTCGCTCAGGAGATGAAATTTGGCAAACCCGAGACCTTTCGAGTAAATAAGTTCTTATAGCTGCACCAGATATCCTTCCATTCTTGTCAAATTGAATCTCAACAAATTTACCAAAACGACTGCATTTGATGCCAAGATGAACAGAAAGAAACAGTCAGATAATGATCAAGTAAAAAAACCTAATGCAAACATCAGTCTGAGAACCATCTCTAACAAGTTCCGGAGAACACATCCAGAAGAGAATGATGGGAAAAATTAAAGAGGTTCAGATACAGGAAAACAACTACCAATAAGGATGACTGAAGCACAGAAGTACTGTTGCATCAGCTAGAACTAAAGAATAATGGCAAAGTTCATACTTCATATTAATGTTGCATATGCAATTAATTACGTATGAAAAGGAGATGCAAAGTAATGTTTTCAACTTAGTCAACTAAAATCATTCGATCAAGATTGACTAATCCTTGTTTCCACATTTGGAAATAGCTTCTGCCTCGAGGAAAAAATGTATGAATCCTGTATAAACTCTTAGTTTATTAATTTGTAGGACTTTTTGTTCAGTTGAACCTCCAGATTAGATCATGCACCAAAGTACTTATCCCTTTAGTCAAAGAGTAAAAAAGTAGTCACCTTGAGTTGTTGTTCCTGACAGTTTTGGCATTACCAAACGCTTCAAGAACTGGATTCGACTGCACAATTATTTACAGAAACATCACATCAGAATCACTTCCTATTTAAGAATTTCACGTATAGAAGATTCACAAATCTGTAGATCACAGGAAAAGGTCAGAAAGATTCTCATCTTACTTCTAGAACTTGTTGCTCAACAGTTCGTCCTTCAACACCAGATCGACCACCCAAATATGCAAGATACCGCATGAGCATCTTTGTTGTCTCAGTCTTACCAGCACCACTTTCACCACTAACTAGAATTGAGTTGCTTTTTCCTTCCTTGATCATTTCTCTGAACAAGCATACCCCAGAGTTGAGAACAAGCTTGATAGGACAATGTGAAATTTAATTGAATCACAATTGGTTACCTGTAGGCAACATCTGCAACAGCAAAAACATGTGGGCTGAGCTCTCCAAATGCAGCACCTTTATATTGTTCCATCATGTGAGTGTCATAAAGATGCGGTAATCTTTGAAATGGGTTGATTGCGATTAGTATATTTCCAGTGTATGTCTGTACAATAAAATTGATATGTTTACACCATAAAATGAAAAACTTTTTTTGCTGAATCAGGAACTTTTTTGATGCCATATTTACTACAATATACCAATTATAAGAGAAAGTTCAGAAATTATATTACGTAGATCTCATTAAGTTCATATCTGGCAGCCAAATTATTCAAAACTCCTGGTTCATGCAGATATGATAACTTCGTCATGTCATCTACACCACCAGGAGGAGCTTCGGTATCCTGGGGAAACACTTTGGATATTTTTGCAACCACCTACAAAAGTTTTTGTCATTTGAAAATCATAAAGCTGTAAAGTGGGATTCAATTACAGAAGAAAAGACAAGAGACAAAGAAGATATAATAATCATATATGTCCAAATGGAATGAAAGAAAATGGTAAACAAATCTCAAAATAGATTGAAACAGCTGCCAAGGAGTTCTCAACATGCTTAAAACTGCTGTTGCATAAATGACACATTCTAGGCATATGATTTATGTATTACATTTCTAACGCAAATAAGCATATTAATCTGAATCATTAATAACTCACTGTTTTTCCATGTGTGGTATGAACGTGAACTTCTTCACCATTTATTTTAAAAACCTCCCCATCTATCCATGCAAGCAGTGGATCTTCAACCCAGACATGAGAACCTACTATAATGTTAACTGCCGTAGCCTGCAAGAAAATCACAGGAGAAATATCGAAGAATCAGGTACATATTCTTTGAAGAAAACAGGATTTCATTTCAAGTGAGATTAGTCAATGAACAATACGTGTATAGCCTCTACAATTCATTAACCTTTTCATGCTAAAGGTTAAAAAATATCATAGTAGCACAAACTGCATGTCCAAAAGGGTCAAATTACAAGCACAAGCAAAAATTGACTTTCAACCATACACAAACACGAGGGCGCTTCAATGAGAATAGTAATACTTTCTTGCAGAAACTCACAGGGTAATATAGTTCTACGAGTTGAGATTTTCTTTATACATATAACCTCCATAGTTACAATGCATCTTCATGTTATTGCCATATCAAGTGCACTGGTGCTCAAAGATGAAGTAATGAAGTGCTAATATTCACATTAATAGGCTAATCAAAAGCGATAAGAAACCACGGGGAGGAAGAGAGAGTTTAGAGCAAAAAGAAAAATAACGTGAAAATTTCCAGATTCTGGGTACAAGTCATATTGGCACAAAAGTACTAAAGCATTTCTACAACTAACTAAGAGCCTATTAGCTTACTGTGATGTCAATTCAGCAATCAAATTGCAGAATGAATTCCCCAAGTTCAAAAACACTAAGTGATGATACACCATTGCACCGCATTTGCAAGAAATATAAATTTCTAAGTTACAGAAATCAAAATTTCTTAATTTGCAACTATGGCGGCCAATCCCAATAGCATTAGCGACATCAGCATCTTGGCTTCTACCCATAAATGATCCATGTCTTTCCATAAACCAAAAAATAAATGCCCAATTATTATGGAGCTGGAATAATTACAAGTATAAGCAAAGCAAACCACGTCGGGAAACTTAAATGCCATTTCAATTCACCGTTTTGACCAGTTCTATGTAGAACTCTGATAGGATTCTAAATAGCCTTGCAAAGATATGACTACTAATCTAACAAAATTATATCGGAAGAACAATTCACTAATCGAAATCTACGATTCTCAGTATTCAAAAAATGACATATCCTGTTATCTAGTACTGCCAAGTGATTAAGCAGACTTCAAATGAAACCAAAAAATAAATACACTGCCAGAATTTGAGCGCTTAAAATACAAAGTTCGTACTCCGAATCACATCTCAGAAGCAAACTCATATCCGATTCAACTAAACAAATCAACTAGGCAAAAAAAGAATATGAACCAATCCAGAAATTAAGACACGTTTCCAATTCTTTAGTTTACCATAGCGATCCTATACTGCGATCTTCTTTCTCTCTCAGCTCATTAGAAGAAAAACAACCGAGTCAAGGAGAAATGAGACTCAGCGAGTCCGATCGGATGAACTTCGTCTCTTTCAGTAAATTCCGAAGCTCTCTCTTCTCTTCTGCTTCTTAATATTTCCGTCTTTCTCCTTCTTCTTCTTCTGCTTCGTCCGGAAAAACAAAAACAGGCGTTTGAATTCAATTTCAGCTGGAAAAGAAGATGATAAGCAGAAGCAAACAAAAATATTTTTCACGAATTTCGCCTCTTTTTCAAACTTTTGCTTCTTCGTTATTTGATCTTAAAAAAAAAACACAGAAAAAAAACTTGATTAAGAAGAAGTTTATAAATATATATACCTAAAATCCAAGCTCTTAGTTCTCCGTTTTCTCTCTGTAAAATTCTGGTCAAGTGGGGTCTACTGCTAGTACACACAGCGGCGAGAGACTAGTTTTGCATTCGTGGTCGCCATAAACAGTGGATTTGTGTTCTAAACCCGATATTACAGCAAGATTATTATGTAATTATATTTGGCTGTTTTTAGTCATGTAGTTGTTCTTATTTACTGAATTTGCCATCCATCCATGTAGTGTGCGAGAAAAGAAAATGATACAATCTCTAAACTGGCCTTTTCTCAAACTCAAATATCACAAATAATGGCAAAGGAAACGTGCTCGGTGTCCTCGGTATCTGCGAAAGAGAATAGTCACTATTACCGGTGGTGAATATTTTTACGGACCAAAAAATTATTCGGTAGTAAATAATGATAGAATCGAAATTATAAAAATATATTTTAATCATTTTCGCACTTGAATCAATCCAATTAAGAGATTATAATTAAATTTTACGACAATATCTTTTAAAAACGATACACAACTACTTATATGGTAAATACTTCTTTCTTTCTTGCTACATACTTTAATGTGCCATGCATTTTACGTAATTATGGCGGATTAAATTCAAAACTGGAATTAGAGTTGAATTCTATATTAGGAGCACTATAAGAATAGATCAAACTTCTTGACCTTTCGGTTACAAATTTATCCAAACTGCACTAATTTCATAGTCTTATAATTCAACGGTTTCAATTTACATTTACAATTAAAACTAAAGACTGAATTTTAGTAATCTTAATCCTAAACCAAACTGAAGAGGGAAGACAATAAGTCAATCAGAGTATTAAAGACAACACCAGCAAGAAAAAAACACGAACAATGAAAATAAATGAAAATGTGAGAGTGTTTTTTTATATATGGAATGGAGTTTCGTCTAATTTTGAAGAGGATAATAGAGTGAATGAATAAAAATTTATTGTGAATAAATATATGCATATGTTATAATATTTTTTTGTTTCCTTTGTTAATTAACGACAAAAATAACATCTTTTAAAAAAACGACAAAGAAACGTAATTGCAAAAGCAAAACTTCAATCAGTAGAGACACGCGCGACAACAGCTCTACTTTATCGTTGATAAGTGGGGACGGCTTCCTCTCGCCTTTGAATCGGTCACTAACTACGTAGATTTAAATCTATTAAAATATCGTTATTCAAATCAGTTAAAATATCATTACCCGTTTCATGTGTATTCAAATTTATTTTTGATATTTCAAATAATATTTTTACAGCTTTTTGTACGGTCAAATAACACATATAACAAAATTGTTTCTTTAAGAAATAACCAAACAAAATTGTTTTTAAAATATTCAAAATGCTAATTTTTAATGTATATGATATAAATAAAGAATTTTTTTTAGAGTATAAATAAAGATTTGTTAGTCATAAGGGAATTAATGTGGTAAAAATCAAACATTAAAATTCAATTCCTTTGTGGAAGACCATGGGTACCAAAATTAGACGATATTTTAATCAATTCTTTTGTCATTCCTGGATTGACTGATTTGAGGGTTGCAGATTTGTTGGAAGAGAATGGGAGGGGCTGGGATATGAATAAGTTGCATGGGTATTTCAGTGAATCCGAAGTCTCTGCTATTTGTGATATTATCTTGCCAATTAACCCCAGGGAGGATGTCAGGATGTGGCACTGGTCCCAGAACGGCTTTTATAATGTTAGATCCGGGTATCTCACAGGAATGAACATGGAGAATAATGGTGTGGTACATGGGGGATGAAAAAAACTGTGGAATCTGGCAATCCCGCCAAAATTAAAGATGTTTATCTGACGGGTGTGCTCTAATTGTTTGTCCACTCGGACTAGGCTAGTCCAAAGAAGAGTTCGGTTATCACTGGAGTGCCCGGTTTGTATGGAGGATGATGAATCAGATCGGCATTTATTTACAGTTTGTTCTTTTGCAGGTGACCTATGGCGGGTAGCTGGTTTGTCGGTTCCACAAGTTGGCAGTATGACCTTCTCACAATGGTTACTGCAGGAGTTAGAAGATGCAGCACCGGAGCGATTAGTCAGAATATGCTGCGGATTGAAAGCAATTTGGGAGCATCGGAATAGAGTGCTTTGGCGAGAAGAATGGTGGCCGACGGATATCAGTTGGTGAACCGTGTTTGATGATACCAGAGATTGGAAAGCTTTCCTGGCTCCGCCGTGTAGAAGACCTGGGTCGAATGGAGATGTCGCTGCGGTTTCTGGTGATGAGCTATAACTACGACTGATGAAGGAGGTCGGGATCGCGTGGATGCTGCTTTATTGAGAGTTACTGGAATGCGTTCGCAGACCAGGACGACTGCAATTTGGAGTCCGCCACCTGCTGGTTCCATTAAGTGCAACACAGATGGAGCAGTTTTCACAAGAGATAGAAGTTGTGGTTTGGGAGCAGTTGTAAGGGACGAGTCAGGAAGTTTTCTATTCGGGAGCAGTTGTTTAATCAACGCCATAAAGGAGCCAAAGATCATCGAAGCACTTACAGTACGTACGAGTTTGAGTTGGCTTGCTAGCCAAAACTTTGTTCATGTTGTCTTTGATTCGGACGCCAAATTGGTTGTTGATACGGTTAATTCTCATCGACAAGACAATTCGAAGTTTGATTCGATTATACAAGATTACAGGGTCATAATCAACTCTCACTCTGGGTTCAAATTATGTTTTATTCCTCGTTTAGCGAATAGGATTGCTCATTTAATGGCAATGTGGGCTTATTCCAACACTAACGATAGTGTTTTCAGTGTAATGGGCTTGCAAACGTTATTCATGAGGACGTTGGTCCTGTTTATTAATGAAGTTGCATTTTTAGTTCAAAAAAAATCAATACACCAAATTAAAAATCATCTCTCCTTTTAGAGGATAGAGTTGGGGTTAGCTTTCCCAGGCTGATCCCAGACTAGTTTGGTCTTCGTTTTGTCTTTCTTTTCCTGTTTCTACAAAAAAAAAAAAAAATCATCACTATAATTGGAAAACAAATTTCGTTAAATAATTCTCATTTTGTTTAAATGTTGACGGTTATCAAAATTTTATTTAATACATACTTATCTAAAGAATAATTAAAAATTTCTTATTCATATTTCGTCACAGATAATTGATCCTTGCGTTTTTTAGTAAAGTGTAAATGAAGCTTTCACGTATAAAATGGTCTAGATTTAACTCTAACGTTTTCAAGATCAATTTTAGCTCTTATTACCGAAAATTTAAAAATGTTGGTTTGAATGTTATTTAACCGTCACATTGGACCTTCCAAACATCAATTATATCTAAGATATTTATTGTGTTACTAATATGATTACAAAAAAAAACGCATGTCTGCAACGTATATGTTAATCACAAATTTTTTTTATCAAAGTGACTAAAATGTCTACTGTATTCTTAATATAGTTACAAAAAAATCAACCAAAAATGTACAAAATTTCTTTAGTTTATCGATAAACTTGCTTAGAATGTCTGCCAGTTAAATAAAAATCAAACCAATTTTTTCAAATTTTTTATAACGTCTAGCTAAAATTAATCTTAACCGAAAATATTATAATTAAATTTATATCATTTCATACGGTAAGATTAAATGTATATCCCTATTTTCTTGACTCTCCTTGAAATTAAATTATTAGGCAGTATTGAGCTACTTTTAATAAAAATAAAAATTATGATTAGTTTTTTCTTTAATAAAGTATATTTTGCTTTATCTTCATTATTTTCAAATGATAATAGCAAATTTAATTTTATCATACAATTAATAGAAAGCAGACTAATTTACAAAAATAAATTACCAATAAAATACACTTTTTCTAACATATTACACGCCAATCTTAAACAAAAAGCAAAATAATTAAATACCAGTATCTATCTGTATCATTCTTTGATTGTATAATTTAATTTTCCATATATATTAATGAATATTGAATTAATGATTGATTTGCATGTGAAGTTAATTTTAATTTATTTTAAGCAGAATAGGGGTAAAGTTGTACTTACAATTAACCTTGCAGTAAAAACATTGTTCATTCCATAACAGATTTTAAAAAAATAAAATAAAATGTGAGATTACAGAATGATATCCGCCCACAATTTGCTGGCGTGTTTTATTTTATTTTTAGCAATATATTTGGGTTGGAGAATCTTTTTATCGTGTATAACCGCTGATACCGTTTACTTGTCCTTACGTATCCCAACTTAGACACGTAAATGAATTCCATCATATGATTATGATATTTGTTTTATCAAAATGCTTTATACCTTTTCAATTAACTTTAATACATATTTGCACTTTTAAACTTGACAAGTTTTACCTATCAACACTTTAAACTTTTTAAATAACCTATCACATACTTATGTTTGGCTTTAAAAACCTATCACGCACAAATAGTTGACATTACAAACATATCACACGCCTAAAGTTGACCAATTCAGACTTCCTGCACACAAAATCATTGATCTGTCATTTTGACATTCGTCCGTCAAATATGGCAGATCAATAATTTTGTATGAAATATGTCCGAATGAGCCAACTTTAAGTGTGTGATAGGTTTTTAAAGCTAACTATTAGTGTGTGCTAGGTTATTTAAAAAGTTTAGAGTGTCAATAGGTAAAATTTAAGTTTAAGGGTGTAAATATGTGTTGAGCCTTTTCAATTATACAATATGATTGGCATACCACATCACAATCTGATGTGGTATGTCATGGCCATTAGAATAAAGACAAGTGTCATTAATCTTTTTAATAATTAAAATATAGTAATTTTTTACTTTTCTCAAAATCAGATTTGTGTCCTTTTTAAAAACTTCTGCTCACAACTTACTCCTACTCCATTCGTTCTCCTTCGGTTGTCCACCGCCATTCTTTGTTTGTTTTACTCCACCAGCCACAGTCGCTGCTCCAATGCAGTAAGAGATATAAGGGATTTGGATAGGAAGATGATTTACCATTTTCTATGTGAACTTCTTAACCTTCATATTCAATCTTCCTCTTTGTTTCTGTAAGTTCTTATGGTGTCTGAGAAAACAGTCTCTGATTTTCACATCTGTCCACATGGGTTTCCTATTCTTAATTATTGGTTCAACCCCAAGTGTTGTTAATCATGGAAAAATGTGTTTCGGGTAAATAAAGTCAGTAGCAATTGTTTGTGAAATGGTTCATGGATTTTCTGATATGCAGGAAATTCGGTTGATGGGTGGAAGAAATATTTGTTTAGAGGGGAATGTGGTGATTTATAATGCTGATGCACGATCTGGAGCTACTGTTGCAGATGAGTGTTAGGGAGATGGTTTGAGCAGGGCTAGGATGGGTGGTGGAATTATTATTGCAGGTTTTGGCATGAGTGAATTAATGGACACGGTTGTTAATGGTGTGGCATGCAATTCCGTTGGAGTGGATACTAATACAAGGTTTTTTAATAATTCACAATTGATAAGTGGAGGTATTATCTTTGGAGTGGATACTAATGCAAGAGCTGGTGGCTATTTTTCTTCTCAAAGTGATTTTAGACAAAATGTGAATGTTGCTAATATGAGGCTTCACATTATTTTGGTCCATTTGGCGTTGCTTCCTCATGTGGTGCAACAGAATGGAGTTTGGGAAATGATTTTTCTCACTTAGTCGACGTGGCAGGTACAAGTGTGGTGGTTAATGCATTATCATCAAGCTTTAGGTGGCAGCCTTCAGAAATAAGTTTTTACAAACTTAATTGTGATGCATCATTTTCGATGAGATCGTGTCATGGATCTTTTAGGACGGTAGTTCGAGATTGTTGAGGAATTTCTTCAAGTGCACGGTTTTCTTGTAGTAATAAAAGATATCAATCCCACGAGGAACAAAGTTATTATTCACTATCACTTTTATCTGTTTCTTTTGTTTACAGTAAATCTGAATTTTGTTGGGTTAAGTTATCAGATTTTAAAAATCTAAACTAATCTAAAGTAAACTAGGAACAACTTTGATGAATAGATGAATGTTATGGAAATGAAATGGAATGGTTGTGCTTAAAGTATGTCTTCATAAATATTTTTCTGACTTTACACGCTAAGTTAATTTTAGTTTCCAATTTACTCTCTCGACATAAATCAGAGTACTTTATAGTTCATATGAAGCATTAATTCCTAGTTCTCAGTTAGAGAATAATTGCACTGTCATACAAAATTACAAGTATACAAGTTAACATACGACAATCATTCAATAAACCTGATCTCTCTAGCGAGTATTGAATAATCAATTCCTTATAATCTTAGTTAGGATCAATCTCTCAACCTGTTTCCTAACTTAAGAATGACAATATACGCAACGATTGAAAACATTCATATAAGGGAACTCGTAATGGAATTTACCGTAGTAAATGAAGAACACTTAAATGTTGATTTGATTGTAAAAATGTAATTCATAAACATCAACATAACATTGAGCATAAATGTATGTAGAGATTCAAGAAAGAAAGAAAGAAGTTTAAAGGGAATGATGGTCTCTCTATCCTTTACATGTAGTCTTCTTCTTCTTTCTTGATCTCTGTTTCCTAAAATTCACTTGTAAATGATAAGTTGCTTTCTAATTCTTCTGTAACAATTATCAGATGTGTTTCTGTATCTCCGATTCTAAATTTGGCTTTTTTTAATCAAGAAAATGAAAGACACCCCTCAATGGAAATATGACCTTTCAAGACACTTTTCTAGGAGGATATGTCTTTTGGAAGGAGAAGATGCAACTTTTAGGAAGAAGCCAAGTCTTCTAGAATGTTTCCGGAATGATATAACCTTTAGGATCTGGGAAGGAAATCGTTTAGTGAGCATCTGTGACTTTATGTAAAGTCTGGAAATTGCAGGCTCGCGCAATCTGAAATTTCAGTTTTCTTCATAAGCTTAGTGGTTTTGCTTTCTTAGGAGCAAGTTTATCCTAAATCCTTCTTAAGTACTTGAAAAGTAAAGTAAAACACGTAATAAAGATATAATACTTGAATCTATTAATGAATACTTGGATTACTTAATAAAACACGATATTAAGGTATTTAAAATATGGACTTTTTAGGTTCATATCAAGGATTGCAATGGTTTGGTGCTATGTTTGGTGAAGGGCCAATCAAATCTACAATTTATGTTTTGCATGCAGAACTATTAGCAATACTCTAGTATTTACGTGTGGTTTGGGATTGCGGGTACCAAAGAATTTTGGTTGCATCTGATTTAGTTTCAACTATCAATTTACTTAAAGGATATCAAGTTTTGTAAAACTGGTTGGGTGTAACTCTAGGAGATATTTGTGAGATTGCTCGAGCATTCACCTCAATTGAGATCATACTTGAGAGATACCGAGCGAACGTTGTCGCACATAATTTAGCTGCTTGGGTACACTCTCTTTCTCATATGGAAATTCCCATTGAAGATTTTCTTGTTTGTGTCACATCTTGTATTTAGAATGATATTTTGTTTCTTGCTTTGTAATACAAGTTCTCTGTTTATATAAAAAAAAATAGGCCTAATACACAAATAACCCCTTGAACTTGTCCAAATGTTGCAACTGCCCCCTAACTTTCAATTGTAACAACTTACCCTCAAATTTGTCCAATTGTAAAACATAACCCTCAAACCTGTCCAATTATACAACAGAACCCCAAATTGCTGACATGGACTGTACAAAAGCTGCAACGCTCGTGGAATGTGATAATCAGATCTTTAGTCCTAAAAAAATAAGTATTTAAGTAACCAAATCCCCAATTCTTCAACTTATTCTTCAACCTAATGGTAAATTAGAAATCTTCCATTCTTCTTTTTGTTATTCCTATTCGTTTTTTGGTGATTTCTTGATTCAAAGTTTTAGGATATTATGGCGGTGAAAAGGTGTTTATGCGGAGAAACAGCTCCATTGAAGATTCCATGGTGTAATACGAATCCAGGGAAACATTTTTACGGTTACTTCAAGTACGGGGTAAAAAAAATCTCAATTTGGGGTTATATTTTACAATTGGACAAGTTTAAGGGATTATGTTTTGCAATTGGACAAGTTTGAGGGGTAAGTTGTTACAATTGAAAGTTGAGGGGGCTTGCAATATTTGGACAAGTTCAGGGGGTTGTTTGTGTATTAGACCAAAAAAATACTTTATGTGAGAATTTGACACATCTACAGTAGCTCTATTATTAAGCCATATCAACAAAGAGGCTTTCTAATAGTTTGACACGTGTTTCATTAGTTAGTCCTTTTATATATATTAATAGATGTTCTCCATAACCATACTTTTGTTACTATGGAATGAGTCTTTTTCGGAGAGATGTGAAGAATTCCCATACTAATGCAGCGATGAGGCTTGAGGAATGGGTCCACTTACTTCAATGAGTTGTCTGAGTTGGAACTGTCGGGGGTTTGGAGAATCCTCGAGCAATTCGATCTTTAGGTGATTTGGTGAGGTCTCACAAGACTCATATTATTTTTTTAATTAAAAATCTAGTGATTAGTAATCGTATTGTGTCAATGTTTAAGAAGTTGAAGTATTCCTATAATTTTAGTGTGGACTCTAGGGGTTGGAGTGGTGGTCTCATGGTGATTTTGGAAGGAGAGTATGAATGCTTCTATCTCCCATTTTCTGATTGTCACATTGACTTGGAGGCTTTGGATGCTGAGAAGGGTTAATGGAGAGTAGGGGTGTGCATCGGTTCGGTTTAAACCGAACCGATTGAATTCTGTTTTTTAGTTTGATTTTTTTAACAATTCAATTTGGTATCGGTTTTAATTTTAAGTGTATTTCGGTATTCGGTTCGGTTCGGTTCGATAAAAAAATATAAAAAAACCGCACCGCACCCAATTACACATATTTTACATTCTTATATATATTTGATTTTACAAGTTTATTTTTTTTATTATTGTTGAGATAATAATTTGATATAGATATATTTTGGAAGTATTTCAATTTTTGTTATTGTTGAGGTAAATTTAATCCGAAAATATAGTGATTTTTATTTGTTCGGTTTAAACCAAACCGCATATTTCGATTCCGTTTTAAATATTATTTGGTTCGGTGTTAGTGTGAATTATTTTGATCATTTCGGTATTCGGTTTTCTACCGATGCACACCCCTCATGAGATTGTGGCCTTTTACGGGTTTACTAGCCGTTATAAGCATGTGGACTCATGGAAGACGTAGAAGGACATTTCTCAATTCTCACCTCTTCCCCCTATGTTCTTCGGTGATTTTAACTAGATTTTAGATGCTAGTGAAAAGAAAGGTGGCGCGTTATATATGAATTATCTCATTAAAAACTTTAAAGTTGCCATTGAGGATCGTGGCATTCACGAGTGATAAACCCAAAATACACCTAAATTAGCATGCATAAATGTATTCAATTTCATGTAAAATATATATTAATTATATTATTTTGTTAAGATTTTATATTGGTATTTTTTACTTATGTGCAAGGTGTTAATTATTTGAAAAAAACCAAATAGGAGCTAAAACGCATAAGAAATCATGTTTTCAGTGAAAGACGCGTACGAGATTCAGAACCCGCGTCAGAGACTCAACGAAAAAATTAAGGAAGACAGGGAAAGCCTCTGTCGCGATCGAGATTCCCATAATCTCGACCACGACACGCGTCTGGCTTTGCAAGAAACGCGAAATTCAGTTAGTTCTTTTTCTTTCCAAAGCCGCGACAGAGATTCATGAAATCTCTATAGTGACGGCAAGTGTTTAAGGCACATTTTACATGTTTCAAATTCAAACGACGCATCCTTTCATCCGGATAGAGGCGACTCTTCACCAACGGATACGTCCCTTCAAGCACACCTCTTGGAACATTATAAATAGATGAAGAATTCAGAATTCAAGGGGGTTCAATAGTTCATAATTTTGTTACACAAACTTGTTATAAAGTTACAAGTTGTGCAAATAGTTAGAGATGCAATGTATAGATTTTATAGTTTATGTTACAGTTTTCTTCGAAGATGAGTTTATACTCTGTTAGTGACCAAGACCCGGTACTATTTCGAGGATTCAGCGAGAGGAACTAGTGTAGGAGGCGCCCCAGGGTCTGACAAGTCTACAAAGTTGAGGAAAGGATTGACAACTCGGAACTCAATTAGTTAAAATACTATCCAAGCTTCTTCTTCTCAGTTAACTTGTGACGTTTCATGTCAAACTAATGATTTATCTTTTCAATACAATTCTTTCTTTACTGTTGTTATTTTAAGTCTGATCCAACGATATTCTTAAAGTAATTTATTTGGTGTTTTCATAAAAACCTTTTTAAACAAATCTTATATTCCATGAAAACTTTGTTGAACACTTAAACAAATTTGGATTTATATTTGGTTATTTGTGAGAACTCGATTAATCTGATATAAACAACAAATTTGATTAAAGTCTTAGGCCGATTGAGGAAAGATTGTCTGCAGTTCAAATCCTAATAAATTGAATTAATCGATAAATTGTTACATCTTAATAATCAGATCAAAGTTATAAGTTATTTTCTTTCTTAGTATAAACAAGATTTGGAATGAACTTTAATCTAAACATAATTTCTATAGATTATAATCTTAACTATAACCAAAATTAGAATTAAGAATCATTTTAAACCATTAACGATTTTCTATAAACCTCGAGAAAACGAATTTAATCAAAACAATAATTTGTATTCAAATTATCAGACGTTCTCTATGGGATCGATATCTTTTTATTACTACAAGTGAAATCGTGCACTTGCGGAATTCGCCCAACAACGAGCTTAACATTTAAGGGAGCTTATTTACATATGAGAAGAGTTGTGGCTCTAATGTTTGGATTCGTGAGAAGCTCGGTCGATCTTCTACCTATCGATTCGGTTCAATTTATTTTCTATCTATAAAATGCATAAAATGGTTTTGTCGTATTTAGACCACTCTCCAATTTTTTTGGAGTTTATCACTAGAATTTCTTGGGGAAAGAAACTTCGTTTCAAAATTGAAAATGGCTTGGGTTCAAGAAAGTGGTTTTGTTGATATGGTCAAGGCAAACTGTTTAGGCAACTGCAATTTATCCTAACTTCGAAGATTTCATCTTGTGCAGCTAACATGGAGCAGTGGGGCCATAAGTTCATAAATAAATTCAGGAAGAAGGAGAAGCAGTACATGACAACAATTGCAAGGCTTTGTGATAAATCTGATGAAGTCTTTATTGAGCGTTTTCTTGAGGCTAAAAAAGCAATTTAATTTTCTCCTTAAACAAGAGGAAGTTTATTGGAAACAACATTCTGAAGTTTTTTTTGCTAGCCATGAGAGAAGGGGGCTTAATACCAAATTCTTTCATTCCATTATCACAACTAGAAGGAATAATAATCATATTTATCCCATTTTGGATGATAACAATGATTTAATTGAGGATCCTATAACATTGGGTATGCACATTCACAGTTATTTCAACAATTTGTTTGCACCCTATATTCATATTGTTGATGTTTTACCTTACTTTGTGGCTAATAAGATGAATGTTGGTTTGGCGGCTCCTTTCTCTTACGATGAGTTTAAACTTGCAATATTTTAAATGCACCCTGATAAATATCCAGGTCTTGATGGGCTTAATCTTTATTTCTTCCAACACTTTTGGGATAGTTTTGGCCCTGATATTTTTTATGTTTATGTCGAGTGGCTTAATCATTATGAATTTCCTGCAAATCTCAATGATACTATGGCTGTGTTTATCCCTAACTGTGATTCTCTTAGATTTATTAAAGATTTCTGACCTATATCCCTTTCCAGTGTCCTTTATAAGGGTGTTTCAAAAGTTTTGGCTAACAACTTACAATTGGTTCTTTATGACATTGTTAGTGAGAGTCAGTCTGCTTTTATGCCATGGGCATTTTAATGGATAATGTTCAAATTGAATTCAAATCTTTGCATTATATGAAAAGGAAGAAGCAATGTAATAAAGGGGAAGTGACACTTAAGATTGACATTAGTAAAGTCTATGATAGGCTTGGCTGGGCTTTCTTGAAGTTGTTCTTATTAGACTCGGTTTTCATTTGACCTATATGAAGTGGATGATGCTTTATGTCTGTTTTTTATTCAATGGTTGTGAATGAAGACTATGTGGGGCCTATTGTTCCAAGTAGAGGTATCCACCAGGGTGACCCATTATCCCTTTATCTTTTTATCTTGTGTGCTGAGGTGCTTTCCCAACTCTTCTATAAAGCCGAAGATGATAGTCTTATTAGAGGTTGTCGAATCTGTAGGGGTGTTCCCACTATTTTTAATTTATTCTTTATAGGTGACCGTTTTATTTTCTTTGGAGCCTAAATGTTGGAAGCCAATGTTGTGTCAGCTTATGTAGAAGTGTATGGTCAAGCCATCAATTTGAGCAAGTCTGGCATCTTATTTAGTTCAAGTGTTAAGAATGATCTCTGTTTAGCTATATGTAACCTGCTCCAAGTCAATTATCCTATTGGCACAAGTCTGTGCCTAGGGCTTCATTCTCTTATAAGAATATCGAATAGAAATATTTTCATATTTCTTATTGATAGGCTCAAGGAGCTATTTGGTAGCTGGGGATTTCATTTTTTATGTAATGTTGGGAAGAACGTTCTTCTTAAATCCGTGGCTCAAGCTCTCCACACTTTTTGTATAAGCACATTTCTTATGCCTCACTCTATCTATAATAAGCTAGAACAAATGATGAATTTTTTTTGTGCGGTTCAAAGGTTGATGGCCAAAGGAATATCCACTGGTTTGAGTGGTCTAAATTATGCAAAGGCAACAATTAAGGAGGCCTTGGGTTTCGTGATTCACACCTTTTTAATCTTTCCCTTCTTGGTAAGCAAGACTAGAAATTCATCTCTAATCCTCATACTTTAGTTGGTAGGCTCTTCAATGCTCAAGACTCTCATTGTGATATTGTCCTTTCTTCCAAATTAGTCACTAATCCCAATTTTATTTGGAGGAGTGTATGGAATGCTATTGATGTTCTTCGGGTTGGGATAAGATGGAAAGTTGGTGATGGGCAATATATTGATGTGTGGCAAGATAGTGGCTCTCTCAAGCGAATAATTTGTGCTCATGGCTTAGAAATCTTAAAGGTGATAGACTTGTTGATTTCTAGCTCTAGGATCTAGGACAGAGGTCAAATTTCTTCTATTCTTAATGATATAGATGCTTATTTGGTTTGCAACATTGTTGTCTATATTCGAGATATCCCAAATAGCCTTATATGAAATTTTACTAAGGATGACATTTATTCTTCAAAGTTGGGTTACATAGCTTTAGACAATTTTCTTTATAACATGAATCTTATTAACGAGTGGTCGGTGTTATGGGCCCTAAACCTACCTCCAAAAAATCAAGTCGTTTGTTTGGAGACTTACCTCCCATTGTCTCTCTTTTTGTTCTATGCTTCGAGCTCGTCATGTTCCGATCCCAACTAGTTGTATTTTATGTGAGTTGTACGATGAGCATAGTTGGCACCTATTTGTGGGTTGTTCCTACGTGGTGGATTATTGGAATGAAGCAAACCTATATTGCCCTAGTGGTGAGTTTGATGATTTGGCATGTTGGTTGTTAGCTTTCTGCTTATTAGATTCTATGGATGTGGTTATTCAAACAATACTGGTTCTCTACACCATATGACAACAATGTAACAACTTGTTGTGGAATAACAACTCAATTTCACCAACAGAAGGTTTTTGTGCTTCTAGTTTATTTTACTTGGATTGGAAGAGTTGTCGAGCACGGGGACCTAATTCTCAGTACATCCCTTCAAACATGTCTGTTTATTGGCAACCTCCAAATGAGGGCTTCATGAAGTGCCATTTTCTGTCATGTGAATGCTTGCAGTTTAAGGGTTGTTTTCAGAAATGATGATGAAAGTTTTCGAGTTTGTTGAAGTTGGGTGGTTGAGGGTATTCATGATCCGAAGATTGTGGAAGCTCTAGCCCGTCAGAAGAGTTTACTTTGAGTTAGTTCTCTCAAATTTTTCTCAAGTAGAATTTGAGACGGATGCTAAAGTTGTTGTTGATAAAATTAATTCTTTTCACCCTAATCTTTATGAGTTTGGTAGCATCATTCAAAATTGCAATACCCTTCTTAATGTTAATCAAGGTTTTCATTCTCTTTTGTTCCTTAGTTGGCTTTTGATGTAATTTTTAGAGCTTTGTTATGTTTAATGAACTTGCATTTCTTAAAAAAATGTAAAAATAAAGGTAAAAAGCAAATAAGACAATTTCTTAGTTTTGACAAAGTTTTTAAGCATTTAAAAATAAATAAGGCTTAATACATACGGAGCCCCATGTACTTGACTTTTTTTTTTTCATTTTACCCCCTAAACTCAAGGGACAACCTATTGACCACCTAAACTCCCCAAAATCCACCCAATTTACCCCCTCATCGCATTTGGCCATAAAATTTTTTGTCCCGTACATTACACGCGCTTGACTTTGATCCACGTGGCATTATCGACATAAAATCCACTTGCCATGTCAGCGATGTTTCGGAAATAATGTTTTTGCCCTTCTTCCACTAAAAGACTAAACGCTTCAGTTCTCCCTGTGGAGCTATTTTCATTTTCGATCAGAAAGAATAGAAGCAAATGTCCATCGATTCCTCTCTTCATTTCACTATCTTTCTCTATTCTTCTAAAGCTCCATCATTTTTTATCGCGAGTTAGGGTTTCTGGGTTAGAACGCAGACTGGTTTTGAATGCGAACTGGTTTTGAACGCGGACTGGTTTTCATCGTGAACTGGTATTGATCGTGGACTGATGTCGATTGCGAGTTAGGGTTTATTAGATTCAGATACGAAGCTTAAATCCTTCATACTGGTTAGTGTTGAACTTTACATTATCATATTCCTATTTCTTTTCTTGGATGTCATTAGATTTTATCAGTAGGTTTTTTTGTGATATTGTATGAACTCAGAGGGCAAATGATAAAAGGAGAAAAGAATATATGCATGTGGGTTGAGTTGTCAACTGATATGGCAAATGAGTTATCAAATTTGAGTATTTTATTCGATTTAAGTTGCTTTTGCTGTGATGAGTACTTTTTTTATCAATTGATTTGTCTGTTTATGACAAAGAATCTTATAGTTTTGCTTTTTTTTTTGCATTTGTCAGCTATCAAAATGGGGGATGTAAGTGTATTTTTACATCATGGTGGTAGGACAGTGCTGGATGAGAGTGGTTTCAAATATGTGGGTGGTGTTGTTAGCAGTACTTTATCTGTTTTGGTTTGTGTGGGATTTAGGATACAAGAGATGTGGGTCTTTGTACTACAAAGATGGTAGGAGTGGTGAGTTAAAGATACTTGGTAATGATAGGGCCCTAATGGAAATGTTTACCTACAAGGGCAATACGGATATTACTAAAGTTTATATGGACAAAACTGAAGATGCACACCCTTGTGGGACCCTAGATCCTAATATGAAAGTGGAAGTAATAGCTCGGATGAGTAGTAACATTGTCCCTACACACATCGAGCCTTTAAATGAGGTGGATGAAGAAGACATAAATGAGGAGGATGTGCAACCAGATATACAGAAAGAAGGAGTTAATGAAAGAGAAGCAATTGCAGGATTGATTGAAGGAGAAGAAGTGAATGAAGGACATAAAGTGAATGTGCAACCAGATCTACAAAGAGAAGAAGTTGAAGAAGTGAATGAAGGACACAAAGTGAATGTGCAACCAAATCTACAAAGAGAAGAAGTTGAAGAAGTGAATAAAGGAGAAGAAGTAGAAGAAGTGAATGAAGGAGAAGAAGGGGAAAAAGGGCAAGAAGTGAATGAGGACCATGAGACAAAAGACACTTGGAAGTGGTTCTTGAAGCTGGTGCAAGAAGACATGGAACTTGGAGAGGGAGCAGGATTCTCCTTAGTCACAGATATGCAGAAGGTATGTATATATTCACTAACTTCTAATTTGTGGTAAAATGTGATCTTTAATGTCCTGTTTTGTGTTTTGTGGTAAATTTTGGTCTTCAATTTTGTGCTTTTGTGGTAAATTGTTGAAATGTTTACTTAGCTTTTTGTGAATGTGGTCTTTAATGTCTGATTTGTGTTAAAATGTTGAAATGTTTATTTAGCTACAACTGTGAATGTGGTCTTTAATGTTCTGATTTGTGTTAAAATGTTGAAATGTTTATTTAGCTTTTTATGAATGTGGTCTTTAATGTCCTTATTTGTGTTAAAATGTTGAAATGTTTATTTAGCTTATTGTGAATGTGGTCTTTAATGTCTTGAAAATGTGTTAAAATGTTGATATAAGGATTGATTCTAGCTATTCAAGAAGTCTTACCTGCTGTCTGTCATAGAATGTGTGCTAGACATGCTCTGGCTAATTGGGGAAAGCAATAGAGGGGGTTGAGAGGAGACAATGTTTTTGGAAGGTGTGCAAGTCCACATTTGAGGCTCAGTTAAAGGATAATCTGCAGGAGTTGAACACTTTGGGTGGGAAAAAATTGTTAGTGATTTGATGAATTATGATTTAGAGAGATGGTGTAAGGTGTACTTTAGTATGGATAATAAGATTGATGTGGTGGACAACAACATGTCTGAAACATTTAATGGATGGATTCTAGCTGCTAGGCACAAAACTATCATATCAATGCTTGAAGAGATTAGGATCAAGTGCATGCACAGGCACATTGAGATGAGGGCATTTTGTGAGAATAAATGGATTAGTGACATCTCTCCTATGGCTTTAAAGTGTCTAACTCGCAATACAAGTGCTTCTATGAGGTGTAGGATTAAGTGGAATGGGGATGCAGGGTTTGAAGTAGTAGAAGGGGAATATAGGCATGTAGTTGACTTGAGGAAAGAGACTTGTACATGCAGGGCTTGGGGTTTGAAGGGAATACCATGTGCTCATGCAGTTGCTGCCCTGCAGAAACAAAATTTGGATCCTATCAAACCAATTGAAATATCCACAATATTTTGGTCCCTGTAATTCCACATTTACAATTAACTCAATCCAATTATCAATGAATTGTAGGTAATCAAGAAGCTAAAACACATACCCCATAATTTCGACATCCATAAAAACGTCTTCCTGGATTACGAGGTCTCCATGACACTTTCAGTACAACACGTTCACCACAGAAACACATCTCGTGACCCATCATCAACTCAATTTCCTTCGTTTTTCAGGAAAAATCAATTTGATCACACAACTTCAAAGGAACAGATGAACAACCCAGAAGAAATGAAGAAATGAGGAACACAGGAACGAACCAGAAGAAATCACAGAGGGAGAGAAGAACGAACCATTTAGCGAGAAAGATGAACCGTGTGGAATCGACGTGACAGAACCGTGTGGAATCGACGCGAAGAAGACGAAATCGATGAGCAGAAGATGGAGAAGAATAAGAACTGAAAATGGCGAAGAAGAAGAAGAGAAATCGATGAGCAGAAGATAGAGAAGAATAAGAACTGAAAATGGCGAATAAGAAGAGAATAAGAAGATGTTACTGTTGAACTGAAGATGGCGAAATCGATCGTCGATATTACCGTTCAAATGTATACGATCCCAGCCTTCACGCGCGTCTGGCGTTTGAGAACCAAATATTTGCCAGGTCAACGCCACGTATGCGATGAGGGGGTAAATTGGGTGGATTTTGGGGAGTTTAGGTGATCAATAGGTTGTCCCTTGAGTTTAGTGGTAAAATGAAAAAAAAAGGTCAAGTACAGGGGGCTCCGTACGTAAGCCAATAAATAAATAAATAAATAATCCACCAATTTGGTGGTTTGGGCTTAAAATCTCAAGAGCCCATTTTAAGATTGATCTTTTGAACTTACATCATCTCTCGCTAACTCATTGAATTTATTAAATGTGACATATCGATCATATAGTGTATAAATTTTAATTTATCAAAATCCAATTATATTATGTCTCATGAACTTAAGAAGCTAATCATATCACTTTAAGGGGGTGTTTGGTTCAGGGTCTTTAGGAATGAGAATGAGAATGAGAGGGTTTCATTCCATTTGTTCTTGTTTGTTAAAAAAAAAAAAAAACTCATTCCCTAACCCATTTTAGAGTCTGAGTTTACCCCACTTTAGGTTAAGCCCATTACCCCAGACCCTGTAGGAAATTAGATTCCCTTTACCTCATTCCATTTCCTAAACATATCCAAACACAGGGGAATTAATGCTGATTTCTTTCATTTCCTTTAGTTTCCCTTTCTATTGCCCCTTGTGAACCAAACACCCCTGAGTAAGTTCAGAAAACTAATAGGCTTAATATATCATTTGCCTCCTGAACTTGTCCAAAATGCTTGATTGACCCTCTAAACTTTCAAAGTGTCTCAATAACTCCATGAACTTGCATAAAATATTCAGTTAGCCCCCTGAACTTGCATAAAATGTAATTAATTGATCACACAATCTCAAAAAAGTAAGTTAAATGCGGAAGATATATTGTACGAGTCTTTAAAAAAGTAAAACGGCCAAAACAGGGTATGCATTTCTAATATTAGAGAAGATAAGTTGTATAGTTGAGCAAGTAATAACTTCATTTTTTATTTAGTTTTTAATTATGTAATAACAGTCTAAGATACATAGAATACATTTTCCGCATTTAAGTTACTTTTTTGTGACCGAGTGATCAATTGATTATATTTTACGCAAGTTCAAGGGGCTAACTGAACATTTTATGTAAGTTCAGAAAACTATCGGAACACTTTAAAAGTTTAGGGGGCCAATCAACTTTTTTGAACAAGTTTAGAAGACAAATGATGATGTATTAAGCCAAACTAATAAGATACAATGTAATGGATCAATCAAGTTTTTTTTTTTTTTTAATAAATTCAGGCAAACGAATTAATTACTGTATCTTATTTTATTTTATTTTGTTTTAATTTTTGTGCACTAGTTAACTTTCTAAGATTTTACAATTTTGATATTTATTTTTAAATACTTTTTATAATGATGTACAATGTTTTGTTTGAAATACTATACAACATGATGATGACATTATGTGGGAGTAATTTAAAAATAAAATGTGGGCAGGATTGAGAGACAAGAAAGAAAGACATGGTGGAAATTCCAAAAGTGGACACGAGTACGAGGGGAGACATTAATATTGTCGCTGTGAGATAATTACATAATCATCCCTATTGAGAGCAGATCCGTCATAGATTGATTAAAACGAAATGGCTTAACTTGTCAATAATTTTTTTACTGGTCCTTTTTTTTCCTGAGAAATGCTTGTAATTTTACTAGATGAAACATAAAGAAGTACAATAACCAAAATGTAAGGAATAAAATCTCACATACAAAGAGTAAAAAGATGCCATAAAAGGCACAAAAAACACAAAACAACAATATATTTCTCGTTAATCCAAATCCGTAGAAAGATATCTGCAATCCAAACTTCATCCTTTAGACCATTCCGAACATTCGGATCTGAGTCCTTTTTTTGTTGCAACCGCGTAGATTTATTGATCTACGGACAAGATAAACCATTTTCGCTCTTGCTAAATCCGAAAAAAGCATAAACGACAGAATAATAGAGAGCAGATACAATCAGACGGATGAAGAGTTCCGATGAAATATAAGAACACAAACTAAAAAAGCAATAAAAAATACAGAAACCTAACCCGGTGTGAGGAGGAAGAAGGAAGATCCTTCGTCCTCCTCAAAGTAGATCAACAAAATAGGAAGATTGATAGAACAAGGAAAGAGGAAGGAAGAAGAAATGTAATCAATTAAGTGTCTTGATAACCTCCTGCACTTATATAAAATATCCAATTAGCCTTCTAAACTTGTATAAAATGTAATCAATTAATCACTCAGTTGCAAAAAAGAATAAGTTAAATATAGAATATGTATTGTATGTGTCTTAAAAAAGTAAAACGACTAATGTCAGAATATGCAGTTCTAATATTAGAAAAAATAAACTTTACAGTTGAGCAAGTAAGAACTTTCTTTCTAATATATTATATGAATTATATAATAACATTCTAAAACGTATGTAATACATTTTCTGCATGTAGTTTACGTTTTTTTTTGCAACCAAATTAATTATTACATTTTACGTAAGTTTAGGGCGTTAACTGAACATTTTATATAAATTTAGAGAGTTATTAGGACACTTTAAAAGTTCGGGGCCAATCAAGAATTTTAATCAGAGAGGAAATCATTTATTAAGCCAAAAGAAATTGATGAACACATATACATCACAATAGACATAATAAAGTTTGGTGTCAAAATCTTCTAATCCTTCATTATTTATTGAACATGTACTTTCCAAACAAAATTGAACATGTCACATTGCATATCTAAGCTTCATATCAATGGCGGCTAAGAATCCACACTCGGCTTGATTTTAGCAATGTGGTTCTAGCGGAGTTAATTTTAAAAGACATGAATAATAATAATATTTATAATTTCATCAGTATTAATAATTTAATTTATAATATATCAAAAAGTATTAAAACTATTTTAAAAATGTCAGGCGGTAAAATAGAGTTGAATTTCAAAATTCCTAGCTTTTAGGAATTATTACTTTAAGAAATGATGGTTTATTTAAGTGGGCTGCTATTTACCGCAATATGAATTTCCACCTACCGCCATATTTTGATAATTATACCCTTCTCATAATTTAAACTTAAAAAATCAAAAATCTCAAATCCTCTCAAATCTTCTCTAACTTTTTGGTTTTTCAAAAAACCCGATCTAAAACAACATGCCGCCAAAGTCAGGAGCGGGTAAAGGCTTCATGAAATCTCCGGTAAGTTTTTTTTTTTTAAATTATTCAAAAATCACGGGTTTCGCCTCCGAATCGGAGGCGAAACCCGGATGAATTTGGTCTAAGCGGACCCTATGTGCCGTTTCCGCCAAGGATGGAACGGACGAACTGTCCATTCCACCTTAGGAGGAAACGGCACCGCCGTTCGTTCCTCCTTTAGGTGGAACGAACGGCGCCGTCGTTCCACAGTACGGTGGAACGAACGGCGCAATCGTTCCACCGTAACGTGGAACGACGGATGTGCTCGTTCCGCCTTACGGCGGAACGATCGGCGCATTCGTTCCGCCTTACGGCGGAACGAAAGGCGCTACCGTTCCGCCGTAAGGCGGAACGAACGGCGCTTCCGTTCCGTCGTAAGGCGGAACGGTACGCGGTGACCGTTCCGCCTTACGGCGAAAAGGAGTGCCGCAACCGTTCAGCCCACTGTCCGGACGGTTGCGGCGCTCCATTTAGGCCAAATTAGGCTCGAATTTCTTTTTTTTTTTTAAACTTGGTCCGACCCGGTCTATGGCAATGCCTAAGTATTAAAAAAAGCAAAATACGAGAAATTGAGTATATCCAGTTAAATATGCGTTATTTGCTTATAAATGTAAAATGTTTTTGGTTTTTACAGACTGATAATGTTGATAACCGTTCTGGAAAGAGACATACAAGGTCACGTGTTGTGACTGCCTCTGCCCGGAGGGACCGGGAAGAACAGATATTGATGAGGGATGCTCAGAGGGCACAGCCGGATGAGATGGCGGATGCTGTAGAGATGGACGGAGATGACTCTATGCCTCCTCAGAGTTCATCCTCTGTGCGAGTACCTACTAAGACCATACCGAGGGGTCCTGGCGGACGTTTTGCTTCTACAGCAGGGTCGTCTTCGGGTGAGAAATTTAAATTTAATTATTATTATGTTATTTATTCGTGATTATTATAAAATATACGAATATAATAAATGAGTTTACTGTAATTTCAGGTAGTAGCAAGCGCTCGAAGAGTGATGTAGAGGATGACTGGATCGTGAAGAGCCCGGTTTCTGGGGGTCCATGTGATGGTCTTGTGATCCCGAGCTTTCTAGGACATATTGCCACTGCTATCTGGAGCGGACAGGATAGGGGCCTCCTCAGGTGTCAGACACGATCATTATACTATGGGAAGCTGTGTGTATGGTACGGTGGGGCTTCTCAGCAGATCTAGAAGCGTATAGAGTCAACTGGATTGTCTCATTTACCCAATATCATGTATGGCCACATCGATGCGCCCCTAATTGCGGCTTTTGTAGAGCGATGGTAGCCAGACACGTCATCATTTCACATGCCGTTTGGTGAGATGAGCATTATGTTGCATGATGTGTGGCAGATTTTGCGCATCCCCATCGATGGGGCTATGGTGACTGCTGATGCGAGTGTTGAGGAGCTTCAGTCTTGTGTGATGGAGTTGTTTGGTATGACTCGGGAGGAGTTGCAGAAGGGTCACTACTTTAATGGCGGTATACGAGCGGCTTCCGTCCTGGATTATTGTCAAGGAGATCGGATTGCTGATGCACAGGCTACTGCTTGGACGTTTCTGATGCTCGGTTGTACATTGTTCGTGGACAAGAGTGGAGATCGCATTCGACCTTCTTGTCTGTTGGAGGTACAGGACTCTGTATCTGGAGCCATTGGACTCTCATGGGGCTCAGCTGCACTAGCATATCTATACCGTCATCTAGGTATTGCTAGTAGAGGAGACTGCGGGCAGATAACGGGTTGTCTGACACTGCTTCAGGCATGGATTTATGAGTACTTTCCGTGCTTCAGGCCTCAGCGAGAGGGAGTCACATTGGATCCAGCGATGCCGAGGGCTTGCATGTGGCCATCTATACCGTTGGAGAAGAGTGGGGATCGACTGAAATCATATCGTGTCCGGCTTGATAGATTGACTGCTGATGAGGTGCAATTTCAATTTAATTATAAAATCCAAATTCATTTACTTGTATTATTTGCATATTAATGTTGTTATATACGTCTGTAGGTGATGTGGATGCCGTATGGTCCTGATGTCATTACGCATACCCCTAGGACGATATACGCCGGATGGATACGTTACAGGGATGTGATTGAGCCGTACATGCCGGGGAGATGCCTTCGCCAGCTAGGTTACGTGCAGACCATACCCTGACCGATCTTGAGGCCGTTGAAGGTCGTACGTCCTTGGTCCACCTTGAAGTATCGGGTAGAAGTGCCTGGGGATATGGCGGAGGATCTTTGGACATCGTTTCCCGAGGCTTGTATGCTGATATTGTCTCGGTTCACTCTTGCACGGACTCCTTTTGACTGTGAGGAGCAGTACATGCCGTGGTACTGCATGCATTCACACCCTCAGCTACTACCGGATATGCCTGCACCCGGACCGGTTATTCATACTCGCTCGAACAGCGAAGTGGTACGTAATTTAATTAATCAATTTATTTACAATTATCAGAATGAAATTAAATGACGTGATATTTATTAATTTTGGGTTATTTCTTTTGCTAGTGGGTTAGCCGTTGGGTTAATTGGGGAGAAGGTGCATTGGACGCGATGAACCTTCTTGATGAGGATGTTGCGGCTGAGTGGAGACATTCGTACGACCAGATTTTGGATGCTTGGAATTCGGCCAAGTGATTTGTGGTTATGTTTTTAGTACTTTTTATTATAAGTATATGGATGTTGGCATTTTAGTACTTTTTATGTACTTGATATATTAGTACTTTAATTTTATAAGTATATGGATGTTGACATTCGTACGATCGAAACAGCAAATGTTTGTTATCCAGAATCTATCAGAATCAACCTGTAAATCATATAAAGCTATCCAGATCAACACAGGATCATTACAGATACAATACAGACACAATATGTAACTCCAACGAACAAATCTGGATCGAAACAGAAAATGTTTGTTATCCAGAATCTATCAGAATCAACCTGTAAATCATATAAAGCTATCCAGATCAACACAGGATCATTACAGATACAATATAGACACAATATGTAACTCCAACGAACAAATCTGGATCGAAACAGAAAATGTTTGTTATCCAGAATCTATCAGAATCAACCTGTAAATCATATAAAGCTATCCAGATCAACAAAGGATCATTACAGATACAATATAGACACAATATGTAACTCCAACGAACAAATCTGGATCGAAACAGAAAATGTTTGTTATCCAGAATCAACCTGTAAATCATATAAAGCTTTCCAGATCTAAGTTGAACCAGTCTTGTCCATTGTTCTGTCCTAGCTGCATAAATGCGATCCCACCCATCAACACTACGTTCATGGTGCCCCTTCCACCACTCTATTACATTAGGGACTGGAAAATTAGGAGATAAATTTAAACGAATATAGTGGCGACAGTGCGGACCCAAATGAGCTATGCAGATCTCTCGTTCTGGTCTTGTAGCAGTGGAAGGGGCATACAATGGTAAAATAGTACCACAAAAAGTAGAGTTATTTCCATCCAGGTATCCGAAAAACATTACAGCAGCATTGTATAATGTAGCAATCACAAACATGTCATCATAAGCGAGCATCCAATGCTCCGGCGAACATGCTCCACCGTCCCAAGTGATTCTATTAATTGCTGCATCAACACCATCAATTAACACAGATTCATACCGATAACGGTTAGCAATTACTTCATTCCTCATGTGATGCCTAACTGATTGCCACTTCTCTTCGGTGAAAAAAATGTATGAAGAAACAACACGGAAGCCATAATTTCCATCACCGACTACGTCGCAATATGTTTCAACATACGGCTTAATGATCCCAACTACTTTGTTAGAATGCACGAAATCATTAACTTCATACGTATTTCCATCTGCATTGAATCAAAATAAGATATTGTAAACCGCACATAACTTATGTTAAGTGTAAATGAATTAGATATTGCAAAGTTGTATTACCCGAGGATGCAAAATTATAAACAAATGATGAAGAGATTTTCCTACCACTTCTACCACGGCTCCTAGACGAACTACTAGAACGAGCACGTCCACGCCGAGGTTCGTTGTACTCCCAGGCACTAGGCATACGTTTTGTAGATTTACCCGACTTCGGTCGTCCTCGAACGTTAATTTTCACATCAGGTTCGGTGTAATGTGCTTGATCAGGGTGTAGTTGATCATGTATAAGTATTGAAATGTTTCGCAGCAAGGCTGGGCCACCTTTAGATACCTGGTCAACTAAGGATTTAAAATATCTCTCATCTTCTGTCTGATCATGACACCCTTCAGTTTCATGAGTCTGGCCATAATTAATCAAAAGTGTTCTCCAGAACACATGAACCCTCTCAACACTTATAATATCGCCGGACTCATAAGCTTGTTTGATCTCGCATGCACATGGTATCTGATGAGAGGTTCTCAATACACATCCGCAACGCGCATTCACTTCATGGCTCAAACTTCTCATGCGAGCTAACTCAACATTGATCAGTTGCATGCAGTAGTGTGAGACTTTGCATACCAGGTGGTTAAAGGGGAATCCGGAGTAAAAGACTCATTTACGAAGCCTGGACTTCTCAAGCATGTACCTAATAAGAACATAAACATACTATCAGTTGACTGAGATTTACAAATACATGATAAAAATACAAACATCTTCCAATAGAACTTATTGAAAAATACCTGATATGAGATGCCTGGGCTTCTATCTGCTTATGAACCTTTTGCCATACCGTGTCCAGCGATCCTGTGGATGTATTAAGCCATTGCTTTAGACTCGCATGTTCGCTCTCCACACGACAAGTGGTTGTGTTGCCAAAATGTAAGAAATTTTTCGTCCATGCAATAACAAACTTCTCCTTATGCACCAACCACGTCTCCTCAACGTACGAGATAAGAGTTTTGTACCTGCTCATCGAATCATGCATCTTGCCCAGATTTTCCTCGTACTCCACAATGGATAAAGATTCAATTAATGTTCTCCATTTTCCATTCTTGAATTTACCGGCAATTGATTTGTCTCCCATGATTCTGTACGCCCGATCTTCTACATCCTTGTTTATATGCCAAGTGCATAGCAAATGTGCTGTATGTGGGAATACATCCAGAATCGGTTTCAACAACCCCAACTCCCTATCACTGACGATAACAGTCGGGTTGAGATCAAACCCAATCAAAACCCTCAGCCGCTGCAGGACCCAACGGTAACTTCCTTCAGTCTCATCTTTAATGATGGCATATGCGATCTTGAAATTGTTATTGCAAGGCGTCATCCCAACAATTTCAACAAATGGCATTTTGTACTTGTTGGTTTTGTATGTGGAATCAATGCCGATGTACCAGTGATAAGTCCTGAATAAATCTACTGATTCTGGATGTGCCATAAACACATGTGTAATGATGCTGGAATCACCCTCAGTTTGCGTATAAAGAGCATACTTGTTCTCGAGAGCGATATGATAGAACTGACTAGCCAAGTCTCTACCTTCAAACCCATCATTCCTCATCTTATCTCTATAGTTGTAGACGTGTTTAATTGTTGGATGGTCTTCAGGATGCTTTTCTTTAACGGCTACTAAAATAGCACAAGGCTTCACTTGAGCCGAACTCATATCACGAACGATTAATTTAGATGCGATACTGAGTCCACTCATCTGCCGACTTCCCTCTGGATACACACGTAACGAATGATTGTGCTGACCAGTTAATCCAGCCTTAGCCTTTATACTCCAACCAGTAAGGTCTGACCGTTGATAGGCTTTGATCTCAAATTTACACCTGCACACTTTAGTTTTCGTTTTTCGTATTAACCCTGCGTCATCTTGTTTCCCTCTGTAGCGTTCACCCCGTGAACATCTCAATTGCTTTTGCTTTCCACCATTTTTATGCGAAGATATTGTAATCTCAAACCCAATTCGAATAGCTACCTGTTTTGCCCAACTAACAGCATCTTCACACGAAGCAAAAACAGTATCCGTTATAAAACGAGAACTGTAATCAATACCATCCGGTTGCCAATCTTCTAACGGTTCCTTAATATAAAAAAATGCATAATATGTATTAACAATATGTAAAAAAATGTTGAAAAATGACATTCGGTTACATAGTAGGTATTAATAATACATTTAAAAATATAAAAATATAAATTTAGGACTTAGTCGGGTTAAAAATTATAATTCCGAGCTTGTTCGGGCCTCGTATAGGCTAAACGGACAGCAAGCCCGGTTAAAATGGCAAAAATTGGGATATTTTTGCCTAAATGGGCAGCCTGCCCGTTCCACCGTACGTGGGAACGGGCAGGCCACGCCACTTCGGCCTACGGCCGAACGAGCGACATGCGCTGCTCGTTCCGCAGGCCGAACGGTCAGCGCGTGCTGCTCGTTCGGCTGGCGGAACGAACGGCGCATGCCGCTCGTCCGCACAGACGAACGGGCAGTTCGTCCGTTTGACCGTGCGGCCGAGCAGCATCGGCCGTCCGTTTAGGCCAAAACATAAAAAAAAAAATCGAAAAACGAAATTTTAATTTAAATTTATATAGTAGGATTACCTCGTGTACGAAATCACGGTCTTCGGGAATGCTTGGGTCCATTTTCGTCCAATTAGAATTTTTATGCTTGGGAGAGAAAGAGAGGAAATTGTTTTTTGGGGTTTTGAGTTTAAATTATGAGGAGGGCATAATTGTCAAAATATGGCGGTAGTCGTAAAAAATATTGCGGTAAATAGCATTACCCTTTATTTAATTTGATAAAATTCAAATTATTTTATGACATTGTTGTAGATATTTTTTCAAACCTGAATTTCTGTGTAAATTTCCCTTAATTTTATAGAATTGGGTGTTGAGATTATAATCTTGTGATTCAAAGTTTGTTATTTGACTAGGTCAAGTTTTACCAAGTCTTTATTTGTTAGTGAGATAATTAGTGGAGATTTTATTGTTTGCTTTAAAAATCTCCTTTATGGTTGCATTATAAGCCTATAAAAGGGCCATAAATGTGTATCTTTCATTTGTACAGAACACAGACATATCCAATAAAATTGTTAGTACCATTTTCTTCTTTTCTTCTGTATTCTTCTAAAAAAATCCCAACATTGGGTGACCATTTTTTAAAGCCCAATCTGTTAGGATATGGTCAACTGCCATGGAGCGGTATCATCTATATTCGAGTCTGGACTAATTTCATCCTTAGTTCATATTGTCATTTAGTCAATAGCTTTAAACAGATTGTGTAATAAATGTATTTAGAAATGTTAAGTATGATTATCAAAAAAAAAAAAAAAGAAATGTTAAGTATGAGACAGTGTATACTTAACTTTCTGAATCCATTTATTTCCTTTAAAAAAATCTCTGATGATTTTATTTATTTATTAAAAATCAAGTGACGAATCTAATAACTTCTAACATTCAATACTTCAGGGATACATGTTGTGTACTACTACCGAAACCAATTTTGTATAAGCCATTAGGAAGACTTTTCTAGTGGAAAATGCCGTCGCGGAAAGCTCAAGCCCCTTACCCACAATATATCAACAAAGATGATGAGATATCATATTACATTTTTGTTTAACAGATTTGACTGGTTACTTTTATAAACTTGTTTAGTAAAATTTAACTAATTACTAATAGCCGTTTGTGTAAAATGACAAATAAAAACATTGATATTTTATGGTTATTATTTTCTTCTTTGATAATTCATATTTAAATGGTAAGTTGCGAATAAACAAATATAACTTTGTGCAATGTTAAATATTTCAGTAATTTTCACCTAGTCATTGACTGACCAAGTGAATTTGGTCAATCACCGTTTGATTTAAGCTTATTTAGGTTGATAAATAGAATTACAGATAAAACCTCTATATAGGAATATTTAGGTAAGTCACCATTAGATATATGAGAAGTCAATCTAAGGAGAAGTCACCATTAGATCTAAGAGAAGTCAAATTCACCTTAAATATTTAGGTTGATAAATAGAATTACAGTAAAACCTCTATATAGGAATAACTTCTATTTTGTTTTAAAAAAACTCGGTCCCAATTTGGTAATAACTTCTATTACCAAACTCTATTTAGTAACAACCTCCCAATTATTATACAGAGTCCTAAGTCTATTCATATATAGAGGTTTTACTGTATAAATAATTTTCTTACTATAAATTAGTGTTTAATATGTGATATTTTTCTATGACCTTCAAAAAAAAAAAAAAACGCATATACACATCTAGCATAAGACTTTATCAATACATCAAAATATGTTTAAAATGATGAAAAATATTCTTAATTTTTTTTATTAATACACAAAAAATTAAAGACAAAATAGCTTAAAGCATTATTTGACCTTTAATTTATAAAAAAATGTTAGTGTTTGCAACTTGATCTAAGATTTAGTAACCTTTAGTCCATAGCTTATCAAAATCAATAATTTTTATTATTATTTCAGATATACCTCCTCACGTGAATATATGGTCTAAAAAACTCTGCTACCATGTAAAGAAATTGGTTGAACTAAAAATATAAACTAATAGCTAAATACAAAGAATAAATTTTATTATTATCTCTGATATAAACAAATTTAAATAGGATTATCATAAGGAAATTAAATAAATTTACACAGTAGAACCGATAGGTAACAAATAAAATTCAAAATATGTGGTAAATAAATTTAAATGTGTAAAATTTTACACACATTGATTTTGTACGTTGACCCGTCTAATACACTTAAGTCTATTCTTAATGGGTTGGATTTAGACATGCATATTTTGTGTTTAATTTGACCCGGTCCGAATCTACTCAAACCCACACATTAAATGATTTGGACTTAAAATTTGTCACAAAAGCACAAACTAGATCCTTTTATATATATATATAAAATTAAACTTTATTATTATTATTTTACTAGTTTAATATTTGATAAATTACAGTTTCACACCATATGATAGTATACAGCGCAAATGTATTCACTTTTAAAATACAAAAACAACTCTTGTGCAGCGATACTTTTTTAATAACATTACTTTTTTTTTTTTGATAATTTTTTAATAACATTACTAAAGTCACAAGTTCAATAAAAATGGATAGAGTATACATTACACTTGCACTATACTATGATTACAAAACATCTATTTCATAAAATTGATTCATATTTTAAGTAATTGATCCTTATTTTTTTGTAAACTACTCATAGTTTAATTTCAACTTTATTTAATTTTTTAAATATAAATACATTAGTTTGACAGATAGAGCCGGGCTTGGAAATTAGCTCATTCTAGCCTATATCGGCCCAAACCCGATGCGAATATGGTACATGATGGGTTGGTTTTGAACAAGATAGTGACATGTTAAACCCGGTTTAGGTCAGATCTACCCAACCCATAGACAAGTCTACTTCAAAACAAAGAGTTCAAAATTAAAATTGCTTAAAATATTACTTTTATCAGATCTATCACGAAAGATTTAAATGCTATTGTAGTCAACATTGAAAAAGACCAACATGTTAGTAAAGTTTGAAGTTCATAGGACATGAAAAAAGTCTGGGCAAAATTGAGAGGCATGAATGTAATATACCCTTTTATAGTCTATTGACGACTTTATATTTGTAACCAAAAGAAATAAATAATTTGTAAGTGGACATTGTGGAGTAAAGGACGAATTAGGGTCCATGTGATCAAAACAAAGATAATACATAGTCCAAAATCTTATTTGGTTGTTTTTCTAATTTGGTTAATTTTGAGTTTGTTAACATCTCTCCATCTTATTCTAAATCTGTTGTCCCATTACATTACTTGCGTTTTCATCCATGCCAAAAACTGCAAAACTGGTGGTGACCATGAATATTGGTTGTGCCCCTCCTGTTTACTGTATTATGAAGGTAAAACAAATTTAAGCAGAGGAGAAACAATTTCAAAAATATAATTAAAAGACAGTAATCTTCTAACAGTTAAATATCCTGTGAGTTTGCCAACATCCCATGTATGTTCAGGAGTAATCATACAGTGAAATGCTTTTGTCATCCGACACACTAGCAAGACGACCAGCTCGGACACCACTGCTGCCTGGTGGTCGAAAAGCTACACTCCAAACTTGGTCACTGTGGTTGCTCATTGTCTGCACAGCAGCCCTCATGCTAAGATCCCATAGCCGCACGGTTCTATCACTTGACCCTGTTGCAATAGCTGCTCCATCAGGGCTCGCGTCAACGCTCAACACCCAACTTGAATGGCCTGACATTGCTGTAACCAGACTCTTCCCTTCGGCATCGTACATGTGCACATGAGCATCATCTGATGCAGAGAAGAGTACTCGAGGATCTGTAGGAGAATATACAAGAGAACGCACAGGCATGAAATGGCCTTCCAGATGGTGCAGTAGTTTCCCCCGTTCTACATCAAAAACAGAAATGGTGCCGTCCATTGAGCCACAAGCAAGTCGTCTCCCATCAGGACTCCATGCAACTGATAAGACAAATTTCTTGCTGCTATTTTTATCAGAGGGCTTCTGTCCTTCTGGACGTGGAACGGATAGAGTGGTATCCAATCTCCATGTGCTAGTGTCCCAAAGCTTGACTGATGCACTCCCCCCGCCAGCTACTGCAAGAGTTGTACCCTGTAGGTAGAGCTATTGTTAGCATTTGTTGACTGCAAATATAAAACAGATGACATGATTTTCCATGTTCCAAATTTTGCAGCACATAATATCAATTTTACATGTGGCAGCACCATAGCTACCTCTACAGTATATATCAGTTTGTGCGCGATATACATTTGTTTTAAGAAAAATAATTCATGCCCAAAATGCAATTTTCCACACACGCACAGAAAAAGCAGACCTCGTCATGGAAAAAGTTACAGAAACATCAGATAACAACTATGTCAACACAGAAAAGGCTTCAAATCGCAAGCATGCACGTCTTGCTGCCTCATTTGTGATATGAATTAATATTTCAGGTAAGATAAAAGTTCAACTTGGCGTCAAAACAACTGGTGATGGCACAAGCTGGCACTGAAAGAATGAAACAAGAAGCAAATCATCGCCTATATGAGGCTCATAACGACAGCAAAGTTTACATTGACAAGGTGGGTGCATTGTATGGACGCCTGAGTAAGAGGGTCATGCAGTGCACAACCAATTGGTAAAAAGCAGCGGTGGTGAAGCTCTTAGCCTGTTGGTTGAGAGCTTACCTATGATCCTAGAGGTCACGGGTTCGAATCACATAGGGTGGGATGGGTCGAGGGTTTTCCTTTGTCTTTAATGTAATCTTCCTTTGTTTAATGTAAGTGCATTGCGCACAACTTTAAAAAAAATGGTAAAAAGCAGCGGAGAGGCACCTAAAACGTATAACCTAATCCAATCCAATTTTTTTATACTGAAACTCAAACACAAGAAACGGAGCAGGATAAGGAAACTACCAACTCACCCAAAGCAGAAGCTTCACTTACATGCAGTTAACAGGACAAAAATACAAAACAAGAAAACTACTAGTATAAACAAGTTTACTACTTCAACAAAGAACTAGGTTTAAGAAGCTTCAATGCCACCCGAACAAAACCCCCTTTTATTCATCAGAATTTCAATTTTGCAACTCATATATCATATCTTAAAGAAATTTAAGTCATACAACTCCCAATACACGAAATCTTAAAGGCCAAATAATTCAAGTAGGCATCAGCTATACTTAACATCACCAATGTATGAGATGGAGGGAATAAAGGAGGAGAGATGACAAGCTAACTATTTTGCTTGTCTGATGAATTCATAAACCAAAAAAGTGAGTTGGTCAAAACATTTATTTAGATTAGATCACCTACTACTAGTTTAGGAGGTAGGACTCCCTCATCCATTTTTTTTTTTGGCACAAGGACAAGCAATGTAAGTGTTTGCACCATAAATAATTTTTTGGCTTTACATGATTTTTAAATGTATTAATAGGCCTAAATTAGGTTTAAGTCGATTTTTCAATAGGTGAACCTCAAGGGAAACATCTAAGGTAAATCAAGAGGAAATCAGAAGGCCATTTAACATTTTTTAACATGTGTTTCGTGAGCCAATTAAAAAGCAAGAGAAAGTGTACTTATCAATTCATCGTGGAAGTTAAAGCTGGAGCAGGTACTCAATATGGAGAAGCATGAAGTTACCCCAACATCTATAAAAGGCAGAATTACGATTTAAAAAAAAAAAAGACAACTCAACACGCCCAAGCAAAAATCTAGCAAATTATCCCTAGACTTCAGCATTTTTAAATTTCTCAGTTATTTTCCTAGTTTCAATTTTCAGATCCAAAAGTTCTTTCATTTCCCAGTACCATTTTATTTTATTTGTTCTTTAATCATTTTATGTAAGGTCGGTATCGTTTTGATAATTGAATCCTTTAGAAATTTTCGGTCTTTTTATTTCTTACAATCGCTTGTTACGTAGAAGTTGGAAAGCGCACTCAATTTCATTGCATAGTTCGAGAATACTATAATTCTCTGGCACGCCGGCGATTTCCCAGGAAAGAGCCAAACAGAAAGGAAGCAGGTTTGCAAAGTACATGAAAAGGAATGGATAATTTAGGTTTATATGACCAACAAGCAAAGCAGCTCAATAAAACAAATATGTTGAGTTCTCCTGCAACAAGAAGATCAATTACAAATGACCAATTGATCAATTTCTCTTCAAAAGATCATCCTTCAGATTTATTTCTTTGCAAATTTATCACCGGAGAGTTTAAGTAGAAACCATTAATGGATGTAAAACCAGCGAGAAGTAATATGTCCTACTGAAACTTCTAACCAGCTAAATGAATGATCTATAGCAGCTACAGAGTATCAGATTTAATAAAGCAATTTTCCACTTTTCAGTAATTCAGTTTCAACTATAGCCTTAGATGTTCAAATTGGAAACAATTTTTTCAAATTAAGCAGTAGAAACTAAATATTAATACGAAAATCCAGCGGTTTCTTTCCACAATTTATAATACCTTGGAATTAAACTGCATTTGCCAAACTTCCGAAGGAGGAGCTTCGAGAGTTGCAATGCTAGCATTAGTATCAACATCGAAGACTCGAACGAAGCTATCAAGTGAAGCGGAAGCAGCAATGACGCCGGAAGGATGGGCCGCCACGGAAACAACACCGAGGCAGTGGCCAGTGTTGGTGTGGTCGAGGATAAGCTCATCGGACCTCCAAAGCTTGACGGTCTCGTCGAGCGAGCCAGTGAGAAGGAGAGCCGGTCTTGAGGGAGTAGCAGGAACCCAAGTGGCCGCCCATACAGATTCGTCGTGTGCGTTATCGATCGATTTGAGGCCTGCGAGTTTCATTGATCTGAGTATTGAAGAAAATAACCTAGAACTGAACTGAACTGGGGCGCTTGTGTTTCAATTTGTGAATTTAATTGCAAATCTTGATTTACAATAGTTTTCTACTTTTCCGAGATGTATTAAGAGTGCTCAAACTCAAGCCAAGACAAATACGTTTTTCTTTTCTCCATAAAATCCTTTTCTTTTTACTTAGGTTTAGTTCCAATCTTCGAACTTTTAAATTGTTTTGATAGGTACATCAATTTGTATAAAATATTTAATTAGCTTCTAAATTTTCATAAAATATAATTAATTGAACATCCAGTCGTGAAAAAGTAAGTTAAATATGGAAGATATATTATACGCGTTTTAAAAAAAGTAAAACGATTAAGATTGGACTATGCGATTTTAATATTAGAGAAGAAAAGTTTTATAGTTGAGCAAGTAATAACTTTATTTTTAATCTATTTTTGAATTATGCAATAACATTCTAAGATGCGTAGAATACATCTTATGCATTTAACTTAATTTTTTGGAACCAAATGATCAATTGATTACATTTTATTTTACACAAGTTCAAGAGACTAACTGCATATTTTATATAAGTTTAGGGCGCTATCAGAACATTTTAAAAGTTCAAAGTGCCAAAAAAAATTTTTAGACAAGTTCAGGGATAAATGATGTATTAAGCCTTTTACTTATAACGAACAAAACCAAAAATTACAGTAATAATAAAATGAAAATTACCTTTATGTCTTGTTTTTACATGGTTAAATAAAGAAGGTAAGAAGAATAATTAAGCCCTTAAACTTTGACTGTTTTAAGGATTAAGTCCCTGATCATTTATTTTTCTACATTGAGTCCTTAATCATTGATTCTATTATGAATTAGTCCCTTATTTAACTTCTTCGTCGAGTTTGTACTGCATACATCATTAGGGCGATTCGGCTTGTTGACATGGACAAATAAAAATAAGGATTCCTTAACTAGAAGAGATAAAAATTAAAAACTAAAACGAAATTATAAAAATTAATTTCCAGTATATTCTTCCAAACTAGATTTTTTCCTCTTCCATTTTGTAATTTTCAACATCAGAATCGCCAAATCGATCTTCTCATCTCCTAAACTCGATGGAAAAGTTAAATAAGGGTCAAATTCATAACAAAATCAATGATCAAGAGCTTAATGTGGAAAAATAATTGATCAGGAGTTTGATCCTCAAAACATGTAAAGTTCAGAGACTTAATTATGCTTTTATTTGGTTCCCCTGCACTCTATTTATTTAGATGTTTGAAATCGAAAATTTGTTTTAATTTTTTTTATTGGGCTTCATCCAATATTATGAATTTGTAAAATTGAGTTGCGTATCTATAACGTTTTTTGTTTTACTCTGTCTTCACAATAAAACCATTTGTGATTGATTGGTGGAATAATGAAAGCATTTTATTAGATACTTTTTGGTAATTTTAGTAACCGATTTATTGTGGTAACCGTTTTGTATTTAAACCAAATATAAATGGATAAATTATAAAACTAGATCAAATGGGAGGTCCATTTACATATTTAACCCATTTACTCAATCTACTATATATCTAGACTGATTTTATATGACTTTTCCATAATACCCCTAACCTTCCCACTTTCCCCTTACGCGAACGTTCTCTCCCCTCTTCTCCTTGAAACAGTTGGCAGCTCCTCCATTAATGATTCCAAGACTTTTGATCTGCATATCTTCCTTCAAATTGCACGAAATCTGCACAATTTCTCCAAATCACAATGTATTTCTCTTCTTCCTCTCTTCCTCTCTTGATTCTGCAACTTCCTAATCTTAGAAAACGAAGTCATTGTTCTTCATCATCCATTTCCTACTCGTTTCTTGGTTTCTTTCTTCTCGTGACCATCGGAGAAATGGTGATTCTACGTTATTTTCATCGTTTTTCCCAGTTTATCATATTGTTTTCATCGAAAAATGTAAGTATATACTATTTTTTCTGCGTTTTCTCCATAAATCCACTTAGCATATGCGGTTTTCGCGAAGTCTGCGGGGAGAAATTTATCAATTTCACTTCGCGAAACAATGATTACGCGAAGTTTGCGAGGTAATTCGATAAATTTCTCTCGCAGACTCCGCGAAATCATCGTTTCGCGAAGTCAGAGCGTCACATTTCTCCTCGCAGACGTCGCAAAATCATTGTTTCGCTAAGTAAAATCACCCTCTTCCTTGCACATTTATATTCACATACTTAGCGAATCCTCGTTTCACGAAGCCAAATCTTCCTTTTTTCTGACTAACACGATTAAATTTTTTTGAAGGTGGTTGAATACATAATATTCATTCCTGAAAGCCGGCGTGCTGGGGTGCCATAGGAGACATCCATTCTAAAAGGCCTCGACTTCCAACCATCGGTTGTGAATAGGAGTCTACACCGTGGGACAGGTCCATCCCTGTGGTGAATAAGAGCCTATGTATCATGAGACATCCATCCATCGGTGGTGAATAAGAGCTTATGTATAATGAAGTGATTTGTTAGGAGTTTATTGTGGCAATGTTGTTCTGTACCGTGAGACACATCCATCCATCGGTATTGAATATGAGCCTATGTATTATGAAGTGACCTGTTAGGAGGTTATTGTGGCAATCTTGTTGTAAATTTTGATAATGTTATGATTTTAATGTTAGAATCCGTTGTCGTTTGGCATTTTTTGTTATATACCACTTCGCGAATTAGCTTCAAAACACATCCAGACTTCGCATATGCTAATTAAATTCATCAAGTAAACCAAACATTAGCTTCGCAGGCTTCGCATATGATCAAATCTGCAAAGTCAGACGGGAGGAAGATAGACGCGCATAAATATTGAGGGTATTATGGGAAAGTCGCACAAAATCAGTCTAGATATGTAGTAGGTTGAGTAAATGGGTAAAAGATGTAAATGGGCCTCCCATTTGATTTAGTTTTGTAATTTACCCAATATAAATTCTGTAACTCCTCCACTAATTACTCTTAATCAATTTTTTAGGGTAAATTACAAATCTAGACCAACTGAAGGGGTCTATTAACATATTTGACTCACTTTGCTTCCATCTCACCAAATCAGACACTTTCATCCATTTTGGACAAATATACCCCTAGTTCCATTCGACTTCTCCTTCTCCTCCTGCTCCTGCTCCCGCTTCTTCTTCTTCTTCTTCTTCTTCGTTTCAACTTCTTCTTCGGTTCATCTTCTTCAGTTTCAGTTCATTTCATCTTCATTATATGTTTCATTTTCGTCTCTTTATATATATTCATCTCTTCTGTTCTTCATTCTGATGGTGCATTTTCATCCCTTCTGTTCTGAATTTTCATCTCGTTATGACTAGAAAAAGGAAGTCAGCCCAAAATAAGGCGGAAGTACGAACTAAACATAAGGTAAGTGGTTCAACCTTCATCTTCTTCGTTAAATTTGGACATAGGAAGCATAATGCGCTCGAATGTGACATTAATGGAAACTGTGAAATTCACAGTTATTGTCGCATTTACATGCCAAGATCTTTGTCGCATTCTGCCATGAATGCGCTTGGATGCGACAAGGTAGTTTGGTGTTGAATGTTCTTGGATACGACAAGGTTTATGTACAAACCTGATGACCCGCGAAGCCAAACCGGGCCCAGCCCATACTTAGACCCATGGTCTAGGATCGGATGGGACCCGAATAGAGCCCGAATAGAGGAAGCGGGTGAAGTAAGTAACTGCCCCGAATTCCTAAATGGAGCATCAAAACTCCCACTCAGAACAAACGATACCACGTTTGTTGCCACGAAAGCCACGAAAGGGACATGGCCTAAAAAGGAGTAACCGTCCTCGGAACGTGGCCTGGAAGGAGTAACCGCCCTCGGCGGTTACTTAAGAACACTTATAAAAAGCCATAAGGCCAAAGGGGAGAGGTACATTCACATTTTTCCCCGTAATGCTATTATTACCAACCTTCATACAAAGAACTGACTAGATCGTCGGAGAGTTTTCCCGGAGATCCCGTCTCCGGTTCTGTTTTACAGGTAACTCCGGCGGAGATCATCAAATCGGATTCAGCAAGTTATCATTGGTGCGGTGAGCGTGGACCTTTTTTACCAACATTTGGTTAAAGGTACACAAAGAACATGTCAGAACCATCACGAACGACCGGCGTTACAACCAGATCAACTAGTATGAACTCAAGGGGTCCACGGGCTGCGAATTCGCAGCCTGCGAGTACACAACCTGTGGTGCCTAGCTCGACGAACCCTTCGGGACAATTGAGTCCATTATTGGAAGTCCAAGTGCAAACTGAGATGGAGATGTCCAATAGCGATTTCGTCCAAATGGCAGGACAAGTCTTGGCTTCAAATATGAGCCAAGCGGCGGGGGATCGGATGATTGGTTTACTAACCGCAATCGCTGATCATAATAACGCCGTGGCGGCTGCTCCTCAACAACCTGTTGTCATCTCCACACAACCATCGACTACTGCCACCATATCTGCGCTTCCGCAGCCATCTCGAGAGCCAAATCAGATAGGTCAGAGTAGTCGCATGAACCCACACAGCCACCCAGGCAACTACTCGTATCACGATCCTAGTATGACGATCCATCTGACCTGGCAAACATCCCAACCGACGTCGGAAATACCAGGAATCCTTCCACTACAACACACGGAGCCTTTGGTTTGCGGGCATTCAGAGTTAATGACGTCTGGGGCGAATACGTCTGGGTAGGAGCACACTTGGAACTTTGATCCTATAACCGGACGGTAGCTAGAACCACGGCGAGAACAAATCTCAACATCAATTGGCAGGTGGATGTCACCCAGAGTTCACCAGCAGTGGATGGAGGAGATTCGGCGAATACCCCATCCTGAGTTGGAAGATCAACTACGGAACATGATGGAGCGAATGGGGTACACGCCTAGGGCGAGAGCAGAGGTGCAGAGTGATTCGCCTTTTGCTCCGTCGTTGCGGGAATTTATACCAGATCACAGGATAAAGGCGCCGGCGATACCTAAATACTATGGGGATCCAAATTCTGATCCTGAGGCTCATGTTAGGAACTACAGAGAATTAATGGATGTTGCCGGAGCGAGTGAAAGCATAATTTACAGATTATTCTCGACCACTTTGGGCGGAGCGGCATCTGATTGGTTTCGGTCTTTACCTGCTGAATCTATTCACAACTGGAATCAATACAGTCGTGATTTCTGTGCAAAGTTCGTGGGCTGTAAAGCAGCAGATGTGACGGATAGGCAGCTGAAGGAGATCAAACAGAGGAACTATAATTCCCTAAGGGAATTTGTTGTCGCATTCAACGATATTCTGGTGCGGTTGCAGAACCCGGATATCATGAGCATTCGCAACATCATGGCGGATGGAACCACGGATTGGAGCATGCGGGAGGAAATCATCCGCAACAAGCCGCGCACAGTGGCCGAACTCATGAAGATAGCTAAGGAATTCATGGAAGTGGACGATGTCAACAGAGAACATAAAGCTCAAACCCGGAGAGAGAGAGATGCTGCTAGATCCACTTCGGACAATCGGCGCCAAACCCAGTCCAAGGGTAATTTTGTTCGCAGAAGCGATCGCTCCTTTCAAGGGGGAGGATATCAAACACCATTGAATACGACTCGCCAGGAGGTGTTACTTTGGATCGAAAAGAACCCCCTGAAGAAGGATGTGCGGTTCCCCGAGGCGAAAGGCCGAACTAGTTTGGGGCGATATACTAACAAATATTGCAGGTTCCACAGATTGAACGGCCATGACACGAACGATTGCTATGAACTGAAGAAGGAAATAGAAAAGCTGATTGAGAGGGGCAAGCTAAGCCAATTCGTAAGAAAAGAAACGATTGATGAGAAAACAACGCTCCTGCATGAGGGAGAAGCAAGGCCCGAAAAGAAACAGAAGAAAGGGGTGATAAACGTGATAGCTGGCGGGATCTCTGAGCCGCCAACAAAAAGGGCTCGCCGTGAACAGCGAAAAAGCAACACGCATAGGGGGGATGCCCTCAATTACTCATTTGCGCGAATCACGGAGCCGCATGCGATGCCTTGGTGATTACGATGGCCGTAGAAGGATGGGACGTTAAGCGGGTCCTTATTGATACCGGCAGTTCTTGTAATGTTATTACTCGGACTGCATTCAACAAGTTGGGAATTAATGACGAGCGAGTGGAACATACATTCATGGATGTAACTGGTTTTGGGGGTCAATCATCTCAAACAAGTGGACAGGTGGTGTTGGAAGCAGAAATGGGCGATAAGAATCTAAAATGGCGAGGTGATCTAGAATTCGCAATTGTTGATCTCCCGTTGGCCTACAATATAATTCTAGGGCGTCCGTTCCTATCGGAAACGGAGTCGCTCATCTCAATGAAGCATTTGACATTGCATTTGCCAACACACCAAGGGCGAGTCATAGTTGAAGGAGATCAACTTGTGTCTCAACAAGCCTATACATTGTCACTTGAACCAAAGCCAGATGAAGAGGATAAAGTTGATGAGAAGTTGCCGGCAGAAGCATTAGGAGAAACAGAACTATTCGCCATCTCAAATGACAAGAATGTACGAATAGCGGCAGGACTCCCCGAGGAAACGAAGAAAGCCATTACTGAGGTGTTGATCCAATGCGAGTCGGCATTCGCCGCTCCGAATGAAGTGCTGAAAGGAATAAGTCCAGATATAGCAACCCATCGGTTGAATGTGGACAAAGGTGCAAACCCAGTGCGACAGAAAAAGAGAGGACACGCTCCAGAGCGGCAGAAGGCGATTGAAAAAGCAGTGGTAGATTTGCTAAAATCGGATGCGATTCGAGAAGTCACGTATCCGGAGTGGCTAGCCAATGTGGTGCTAGTCAAAAAGCCAAATGGAACGTACAGAATGTGCGTCGACTTCAAAGATCTGAATAAAGCATGTCCGAAGGATATGTATCCGCTGCCTAACATTGATATATTAGTAGATGGAACTGAAGGATTCCTGGTATTCCCGACGTCGGTTGGGATGTTTGCCAGGTCGGATGGATCGTCATACTAGGATCGCTTCAGAGGGCGGTACCTCTTGCTCAGGCTGAGAAAGGTCTTGTGGTGCCTCTTTTTCCGCGTTCTGAGTAGGGATCTCGCAGCTAATTGGAGAGTTCTGAAAACTCTGCCAATCTAAGAAGAGTACCTCATCCATATCAGCATCCTCGGCTTCCAGCTTGTTCCACTTCTCAGTTAGATCCTTTTCGGGGATGGGAACCTTGGGGCGGCTAAGTACTCGATCTGGATGCCCATGCTCATAAGCGGCATGAATTCGCTCCTCATACCAATAGATGCGAGCACCATCTTCGGCTAGAATCTCCTCAGCTTTCTTCTTTTGCATCTCCAGAGCCTCCTTGGATGAATTTAGATCATCAAGGACCTTTTGCAGCTCGTTGGACTTAGCCTGGAGGGATCTGAGAGCTTCCTCCTTCTCGCTCATAACCTTCTGACAAGCGCCTTCAAGAGCCTTTACCTTCCCTTGGACATCATTATAAAGCGACTTCTGAGTCGCCAATTCAGTACCAAGGTTCTCCAACTCTTTGGCTCGTTCAGCAGCCATTTGGAGAGCGCCCTTCGCGAAATTGATAATCTGCATATAAGACGGCTCGTGAATAAAAAGGGCGAATAGAAACATGCGATTACTATGGACACAAAATCCTTGAAAGGGAATGACAAGCCTCTACCCCCAAAACAACAATATACCTCTATAGCACGCTTCTCAATCCCCTCCATTGCAGTAGGAAGCGGTACTTGTTCTCGCACACGGGAAGCAGAGGGGAGCCGCCCAAGGACATTGCATATGGAAGAGACAATGTCCTTACAAGAAAAGCTCACGGCCATACCGAAGGTCCTAGTCCACCACCCGCTGATGTCGGGAATCGGCTGCGAATGCATAAGGAGAAAGATCAGGAGAACAGCAGATAACTCATGAGGAAAAGTTAACAACATAAAAAAAGGGGGGAATGGATTGAGATACCTCGTGAATTGGAGTACTGCTCTTTCCTTTGGACGGGGCGGATACGGGTGTGCCGCCAACAGTGAGGGACACATAGGTGTTTTTCTTTCTAGGACGAGAAGACTCTGTATCCGCATTATGCTTCCGCTTCCTAGTTAAGGGAAGGTCCTCGGAAGCAGAAGCTGGACCTTGTGAAACGGAGGCCCTTACGGGAGAAGCCGCCTCAATAGAAGTAATCGCCCCTCCAGGAGAATTCGCCCCTGCAACGGAAGTGGTCCTCGCCATCCGCCTCTTCCTTCTCGCTAGGGCTTTCGCCTCCCGATCTGCAGCGAGTTGAGATAAAGGATCACCCCTACAAAGGGTTAAAAGAAATCATCAACTTGGAAATAAAAAAATACCTTGAACAAAAACGCGATAAGGGATATAGACAACGCGATCTCCCTCGCGGTAGGCAATCGCTACTCGGCTCCTTAGCATATGGAAGGCCTGATCATATGTCCATACGAAAGGAGGCGTACTCTTCAAGAACTTTATAACAGCGGATTCTTCCTCACTGGGGTAACCGAAGTTCAAACTCTTTACATTGGGCCGGCCCCAGCAGCGAAGGAAGTTTGGATTCCCTTCATTAAACTTGATAAAGAAGTAAGATCGGTCCCACTCGCGGATCTTGTTCAGCTTCTCGTCAAAACCATAGTAACCGCTCTGACGGATGAAAGTGAAATACCCCACCGAACTTTTGAAATGATGAAGCTTGGAGAAAATTTTGAGCGAGAAGGGAACCTCCAGACAATCCGCCAGAAATTTGTCCAGAGTTAAGTCGGCCCATCCGTTGGGATGTAATTGACCAGGTGCGATTCCGTAACCGCCAAGGACGGAGGCAATCTCATCCGCCAGCGGATACGTGAAACCGCAGATAATCTGGGCGACGAAAATGGTGAAATACCCCTTTGGGTAGTCGCCCGGTCCTCTATCCTCCCCGGGAATGAGGGCTTCGAGACCTTGAAGCCAAGAATACTGCTCCCGCAAGTCATCAATTGTCTCCTGACAAACTAGGCTTCCCGATCTGTCCTTCTTCGGTAGCAAACGAGGGGTTGGGACAGGTGGCGGAATCAACTTTTTAGGGTCAAAACCTAAACCCTCATCGGATGTATTCGCTAGGTGGAGGAAGTCGGCGGGATGAGAATCAGACCCAGGAGAGCTGGTTGAAGCTTCATCAACCATCTCATCGACCTCATGAGATACCTCGGGGACGTAATTTTCGTCGAACGGTGCGAAGTCGAGGTCAGGGTTCGACATATTGATGAAGAAAAATGAACAGAAGTAAAGAGTCGAGCGAGGTACAAATTGTGGAAAGGAAAACTTACATATGAAAGACTACACAGAGAAGAATGAACACGAAGAGGTTGATGCCGGAAAAGAAATGACGATGCCGGAAAAGAAACGATGGACAAGGAAATTCACAATTTTTGAATTTTGAATATCCAGACAAAAACGAAGAGTCCCCTATAAAAAGACCCTAAAGGGCTCTTTCCAAACTAAGGGGGAGGCATGTGATGACCCGCGAAGCCAAACCGGGCCCAGCCCATACTTAGATCCATGGTCTAGGATCGGATGGGACCCGAATAGAGCCCGAATAGAGGAAGCGGGTGAAGTAAGTAACTGCCCCGAATTCCTAAATGGAGCATCAAAACTCCCACTCAGAACAAACAATACCACGTTTGTTGCCACGAAAGCCACGAAAGGGACATGGCCTAAAAAGGAGTAACTGCCTCGGAACGTGGCCTGGAAGGAGTAACCGCCCTCGGCGGTTACTTAAGAACACTTATAAAAAGCCATAAGGCCAAAGGGGAGAGGTACGTTCACATTTTTCCCCGTAATGCTATTATTACCAACCTTTATACAAAGAACTGACTAGATCATCGGAGAGTTTTCCCGGAGATCCCGTCTCCGGTTCTGTTTTGCAGGTAACTCCGGCGGAGATCATCAAATCGGATTCAGCAAGTTATCAAAATCTTATCGCATTTTTGTATGAATGCGCTCGGATGTGACAAGGTTTTATATGTAAACCTTGTCGCATTTGGATTGAATGCGCTCAACTACGACAACGTTTATACATATAATTTGTCGCATTTGGGTTGAATGCACTCAGATGTGACAAGCTTTATTAGTTAAATTTAATATTTATGTATGTGTGTTGATTGTGTTATCTTGCAGAATGATGAGAGGGAAGAAAAAGAGAAAAATGAGTTCCAATTACAAATATTCTGAGACGTTTAATTCAGACACATAAATAAATGTTCGATTTAAGAAAAAATATTTTTGTTTTCTCTCCCTCAACTACTCTCAAACTAAACAATTTAAGAAAAAATATGTATTTCTTCCAATCTTGCTCATCCCTCCTTAAAATACATCATGCATGCCAACCTAGAAAATAAAATTAGATTATTATATGATTTGGTGAATGTAAAAAATGAATAGAGATTTATGATTAATGAAGACAGATTCCATAGAATTTATGATTAGCGAAGAGAGATTTATTATTATATGCTTTGATGAATGTTAAAAATAAAGAGAGATTCCACAGGATTTATGATTAACGAGGAGAGTTTTCTTTGGATTTCATAGGATTTATCATTTATAAACAGAGATTTGATTGGATTTTAAAGGATTAATGATTAATTAATGAGCTAATACTATATATATAGGTCATCATGCTTAACATCTTTTTTTTTTTTGGTAGGACCATGCTTAACATCTAATCACACAAAACTTTGATTCAGTTAGTATGGCTTATACCTCTCACTTGGTTATCCCGCTTCTCATTCTCTCAGGTACTTATTCTTATATGGTATTATTGCTTTTTAATTAATTAAATGGTAAATTAACGTCATTGTTTTCATAGGTTGAACAATTTATTTATTTTTTAGTTTTTAGTATGCTAAGTTAACATCGTTGTTTTAATGTGTTGTGGGTTAATGAAAAATGAGTTAAAAGATGAGTTAAATATGTCATATTTTTGTCATAACAAATATTTTATTACAAAAAAAATGGTCACCATCTTAATAATATGAAGCTCGTTTTAATAAGTTTTTAGTGACAAAATTTTATTTCCTCAAAATAAAGTACCACTTACTACAACTATAATTTGTCAATAGTCTAACTTCTGTGATATTATATGCTTAGTAATGATGAATTTTAAATTTTCCTTTTTAACGAAGAGAGATTTATTATTATATTCTTTGGTGAATGTTAAAAATGAAGAAAGATTCCATATGATTTATGATTAATGAAGAGAGATTTCTTTGGATTCCATAGGATTTATCATTAATGACGAGAGGTTCGATTGGATTCTAAAGGATTTATGATTAATTAATGAGCTAATAATATATATAAAGATCATCATGCTTAACATCTAATCACACAGAAATTTGATTCAATTAGTATAGCTTCTATCTCTCACTTGGTTATCCCGCTCATCATTCTCTCATGTACTTATTCTTAATGGTATTATTGTTTTCTAATTAATTAAATGGTAAATTAACGTCATTGTTTTCATGGGTTGAACAATTTATTTATTTATTTAGTTTTTAGTATGTTAAGTTAACGTCATTGTTTTAATGTGTTGTGCATTGATAAAAGATGAGTTAAATATGTCATAACAAATATTTTATTACACAAAAATTGTCACCCTCTTAGTAACATGAAGCTCGTTTTAATAAGTTTTTAGTGACAAAATTTTATTTCCTCGCAATAAAGCACCATTTACTGGTACAACTATAATTTGTCAATACATAGTCTAACTTCTGTGATATTATATGCTTAGTAATGATGAATTTTAAATTTTCCTTTTTAACGAAGAGAGATTTATTATTATGTTCTTTGGTGAATGTTAAAAATGAAGAGAGATTCCATATGATTTATGATTAATGAAGGGAGATTTCTTTGGATTCCATAGGATTTATCATTAATGAAGAGATTCGATTGGATTCCAAAGGATTTATGATTAATTAATGAGCTAATAATATATGTAAAGGTCATCATGCTTAACATCTAATCCCACAGAAATTTGATTCAAATAGTATGACTTCTATCTCTCACTTAGTTATCACGCTTCTCATTCTCTCAGGTACTTATTCTTATATGGTATTATTGTTTTTTAATTAATTAAATGGTAAATTAACGTTATTGTTTTCATGGATTGAAAAATTTATTTATTTTTTTAGTTTTTAGTATGCTAAGTTAACATCATTGTTTTAATGTGTTGTGGGTTAATAAACTAAAGATATCCAACCTAAAAAGGGTGAAGTGGATACATTTATTTTTGTAAAATTAATTATTCCTAAACTTTTTCTACCAAAAACTATAATAGTGGTTTTTTTTGTTACGTGCAACAATATTAATAAAGCTGGTGGAAAGAGATGATGAAGACGTGCAAAATATATGCCAAGAAAAATTAAGTGAACATGAAAGCATGGAAGAATGCAAAATATATGCAGTGACGAGTGCCTTGAGAGGAGAAACACATTTCTTAGTTGGAAATCATAATGCATCAAAATGAATGAGCAAATCTCTGTTTGCCTTTGTAGATGTACATGTAATCGATTAATTGGATTTTTAATCATATTTTGAAATCAAATAAATTTGTTTAATAAAAGATGAGTTAATTACCTTAATTTATCGCATATTTTAATTTAGAGATAAAGTCTAAATTTGGCTTTAATGTTTTTGAGACATGCAAATATATATACATCCAAAGTTGTAAAATTTATCCTTAAATGTGCAATGATTTTACGCCTAAAGTCATCAAGTCAGCTACACATAATCTCGAGATCTCCAAAATTGATATCAACTGTTGTTGATAATGTAGACCATGGCATTAAAACTCACTACAAGAATTCAAGCTTATTGAGACAAATTAATTTATCAAAATATGTCTTATTTTTGTCATAACAAACATTTTATTACAGAAAAAATAGTCACCATCTTAGCAACAAGAAGTTCGTCTTAATAAGTTTTTAGTGACACAATTTTGTTTTCTCACAATAAAGTATCACTTATTGTTACAACTATAATTTGTCAACAGAACTTCTGTGATCATTTTTTTTATCATACTATAATTTTTTCATAATATATTACATTGAAAACCAATGTATTTAAAATCGGACCGGACCGATCGGTTCAACCACAAACCGGCCATCTATCTGGTCCGGTTATACCTATTTTGGATTAATATTATTAATCCATTGTGAACCGAAATAAACTGGTGAACCAAAATTAAATCGATGAACCAGAACAAACCCGATTCATTGACCAAACCAAGCACACTGTGCTATTTCTGGTGGAGGCAAAGCACCTTTTACTCTTTTATAGACAAATTTTTGGTGGCTCCTTTTCTTTTCAAACGATGTGGGATGTGGGATTCCTAAAACACAATGGAATGAAAAGTTTAAAGATCCCGCATTTAATACACTAGTGATTTTAAGATACCTTCTTTATATGTACTCATTGTTTCATAAATTGTGTTTTGTTAAATAATTATGTAATGCTGTTTTTTAAAAGCAATTACGTATTGTTTTGGTCCATTTAAATTTTTAACCATATTCCTTTTTTTTCTTTCAAAAAGAGTATCGGAGTCATGTAAAAATAAAAAGAATATATTTCTATACCATAATTTAATATCCCATATTAATAATAGGGAGAATTACAAAACTAATACTTTTCAAGGGGTAGTTTACATTTCTAGCTCCTTTTAAAAAACTAACCAAAACTAACACATTTCAACAAGGAACTTCCAAGTTTGTCCTCATTATTCCTAAACAGAACTCTATCTCTCTAACATATCAAACGCTGCGATAGGAAGAGGAGGTAGAATGATAAGCGACGGTGGCACACTCAAAGAGGTGGAGAAGCGAAAGGCGGCGATAGGAAGAGGAGGAGAAGCGAACGACGAGGAGAAAGAAGGAGAAGCGAACGGAAGAGGAGGAAGAAGGCGAACGAAAGAGGAGGAAGAAGGCGACCCTTTTTTCGGCAATCTCGTCCCAATATATATTGTTTCTTTTCCTTTTTTATGTTTTTTATGGTTGTGCGAACCCAAAAAACAGTGGCATTGTTATCTGAAAATACATTTTGGTTGGAATATCAGTTTCAGATTTTTCCCCGACAGTGTCGATATCTGTAGATATTTGTCGATATTTGTAGAGATTTGTAGATATCTGTAGATATTTGTAGATATCTGTAGATATTTGTCGATATCGACAAATATTGTAGATATCTACAGATATCTACAGTGTCAATATCTGTCACATATCGATAGAAATCGACAGATATCGACACTGTCGGGGGAAAATATCTGAAACTAATATTCCAACCAAAATGTATTTTCAGACAATAATGCCACTGTTTTTGGGGTTCGCACGATTAGTAAAAACATAAAAAATGAAGAGAAACAATATACATTGGCCGTAGAGAAACAACCTGTTAGATTTTAACGATGAATGAAGTAAGCTTTAAATCTTTTCAATGAAACTAAAAACCAATAAAAAACTTATATGATTGTAGAAATTTTGTTGTATGAACTGTGGGTTGGATTGATTGTTGTAGTATTCGTAGTCGTTCTGTAGATTGTTCTGTTCTTTAGAGAGAGAGCGCGAGAAAGAGAGGGAAGGGGAAAGACAAAGACACACAGTTATGTTAAGGAAGAAGACTAGGGTAAACTTGGAAGTTACTTGTTGAAATGTGTTAGTTTTAGTTAGTTTTTTAAAAGGAGCTAGAAATATAAACTACCCTTTGAAAAGTGTTAGTTTTTTAATTCTCCCTTAATAATAAGCTTAATGCATAAATCCTTTTCTATTTTTTACATATATTTACTTTTACCATAAATAAAAATAAATATTTTTTTTATTAAAAACATATAATATCAAATAAAAATAAATAAATTGATAAAATTTAAATGATATATTATATATACTATTTATAACGTCATTTGGTTCAACCAATCCGAATCAACCGGTTAAACCCATTGACCTTTGAATTCTTCACCGTACTGATTCGTTGTCCGGTCCGATTTTTAAAACATCATTGAAAATCCCATAAAATAAGATTTATGATGACTAAATAATATAGCAAGAAAAATTTACCAATCCAATCCAACCAGGGGTGGAGACAGCCTGGTACCCTCGGTCTCTGGCAGCACCCTTGATGAATAGTATTACGGCCTTGGGTAGCTTCTCTAAGAGAGTTAAATTTATACCTATAAAATAGGACGTGATCGTACAGTAGAAAATTAAGTTGGCATAGTTGGTTTAATTCATAGTTTTGTCATGCTGGAGGCTAAAAGAATTTGACTTCCCAGAGCTAAAATTAGCCCTAGATATGAAATCTTGGCTCTGCCTCTGAATCCAACGTATGGAGTATCTATGGATTGGATAAGTTATCTACGACCAATCATAAATTCTTAGTTTTTTTATACAATATCCATTGGAGGAGGAAATCTCTCGCTTATTTTAGGGTTGCACTTTCGGCCAGGCATGCTTATGAACTCGTTTCCATTGCTAGAATTAGGATCGTTAATCTCCCTTTTATCGATCTTGGTGTCCCCATGTTCGTTGGTTTTCCTAGGGGGCCACCTTAAGCCTATTTCGGATCAGATTATCAATGTTTTCCCTAAACGGAAAGGCAGGTCGCCTTACTCTGGGTAATTCGGTGCTTACAAGCTCTTTCCTCCATTATTTTGTCGTGTATAAATGGCCTTCAGGTTTTCTTCGACATGTGAATAGGAAGATTCGAAACTTTATTTGGACTGGTTCGATTAAAAACACAAAGCTTGTTAAGGTTTCTTTGAAGTGCTGACATTGTCGGGTTAAATAAGAAAGATTGGGTGTCAAGAATTTGATTTTGTTGCATAAAGTGATGCTAGGGAAATTAGCTTGGCATATTGTTAGCTCAAATTATTGGATTGCTCAATTACTTCAAAAGTAGTTTTTATACTATTCTAGTATGCCTCTCGGTCTCTCGTGTGCTTGCGAGCCTTTCATAGGCATCTCCCAACCATGGATCAATTAAAACAAACAGTCAGGTTTATGTATTGTATCCATGTGTTTGTTGTGCAAGGCCAAGGAGGAAACTCTTCCTCATTTGTTTCTTTACTGTCCCTTTTCTATAACTTTTTGGAATTCGATTGAGTCGCTATTTAGCGAAGCCATTTTTAAAGATACAGCCGCAAACATCCACTTCTCGCTCCACCGGATGTGGAATGGGATTCAAGAGGGTGATTACCTCAAATCAGGCCAATTTTATAACACCCTTACTGAAAGGAATGTGCTTCAAAACTTGCACCTTGCTGAATACCTTCTTAATACAGCTCAACGCATCATCACTATTTGCTAGCAGCGCCACCCAACTGTTGGTCCCTAGTGAGATGGAATTAGTTCCAAAGGGGGCGGGTGAATGGAACTATTAGGTAATTTTACCTCTTTAATAATTTTCACTTAGTTAGCAAAGATTCTTAGAACACACAACAATTGAGATCAAAGGCTGGCTTTAAGATAGACAGAGGAACAGTTCAGCCTTACAAATCAGATCACGATTATTGCCTTTTGAGCTTTGATGTATAGACTTATTAAATAACCAAACACAATGCACTACGTGAATAACTAAATGATGTGACAGAAGTAATAAGACGATTTTATGCAAGATTAGTTACAGCATGTAAATGATCAGAAGCGGTAGGTCAGATATTAGAAAATAGTTACTCAGCAGATTTATCCTGGTTCGGCCTCCAGCCTACGTCCAGTCCCTAGAATACCTTCTTCTAAGCTTTAATCCACTAGAGCACTCTTTTGGAGGTAGAGCACAAAACCTTTTACAAATAGATAGAGCCTTTGTAAAGTACCTTCCTTTACAATTTCTCAACTTATCTATACTTCTATTGCTTGCATATGACCGAAGGAAACAACATGGCTTCCGATAGAAAATATTATGAACAGTGATTTTTCTTTTACAAGAATTACAATGAAGATCTAAACAATATCCTTGGATGAACAAATAAGAACAATGCTTCAGTGTTTGAATATTGCTTTTGAAGATTGTTTTTGCTTGAGAGCTTTTGGATTTCATCGACTTGAAGTGAAGCTTGTAAGCTTCTATTTATAGGTAGATGGAATCAAAAGATCCGTTTGAACTTGAAGTTACCGTTCTGATAGAATGGAGGTTGTCTTGTCCGCTCCTGACACCTTTTTTTTCTGGGATGTGAAAAGGTCTGCCACACATCCACAACTTCAATCTTGGGCCGTGTAATTCTGCCACCTTTTCTATCTGTTGCTATGGTATAGGTACGTTGATCTGATGTGCCCATTGTGTCACTTATCTTTTAGATCAAATCTTGGGAATAAGCATGCCAGTTGTTTAATTCCTTTATCTTGCGGACTTCGGATGCAAGTATGGTCTTCCAGATAATTGATCAGGCTTTATTACAAAATGTAGTCCTCCGGCTGAATGATAAGCCTTTGATTTTTCTCAAGCCCCTTCTGTTTTTCTTTGCTATAACTTGGTTCAATATACTCAACACACAAGATTAGTGAATAAATCAATTTTAGTTTACTTATTTTGGGGTTCTGATTTAATTTTATCATATTAAAAAAACTCTATGGAAAATTGTGTTTCAACACCAACGAACTGGAATAAAATGCAATACCGATGGCTCTCGAGTTCTCCTGGCACTGCTGAGGCTGGAGGATCTACAAGACCTCGAGAGGCTCCCCCCATGGAGCGTTTGCCTTCTCAATTGCTAACTCATTCACTTACTTGGTTGAGTTGCATAGTTTGCTTTTCGCTATAAAAAGGGTTTGGAATAACGGTTGGCTTTATTGCCAAATTGGGCTTCGTATTTTTCAAATCTCCTCCATAAATTTTCAACTCATATATTTATAGAGAAGGCAACCAGGATGTTGACTCTCTTCTCTTGCAAATGTAGCCTTACATCCTCTATGCTTCATAGGTGGCATTTCCAACCTAATTTTCCTAAGCCTTTCATTTCAGATATAAGAGTTTAGATTTTCCTAAGCCTTTGTTTGGGAATTAGGAAGTTAAAGGAGATGAGAGTTAAATGAGGTAATGGAAAGGAAATGAAATGGATGGAATGAAAGTTAAAAACCTTGTTTGAGAGTTTATACAATGTAAATGATAGTTAGAAGTTTAACTTCGTCTGAGAGTTTAAATATATAGGGGATTGAATGTTAAATTTACTCTGCAGAGATAAAAAAATTTAATGAAGTTTCTATTACTTCGATTAGCCCCCAATTTGGAGGTTCGAGAGGTTAAAGAAAGTAAGAGTTTAACTTTCATTAACCTTCACTTACTCTCCAAAAACAACTCCCAAACAAGGTTAATCGGATATTTAAGCTTCCATTACTTCCATTTACCTCCATTACACTATGTCATTTTTCCTTTCACATGACACAAGATATGTGACATACATTTGTTTTCGTGTCGTTTGAATGTTTTTCGCGACACTATAATAAATTATGTCATATGTAAGCTTAAATGCAAACAAGCTCAAATCATATATAGCATTACGATGACACACATCTGTCATCCTAAGAAAATGCAATTTTAATGAAAAAAGTATGTAATCATCAGATGACACGACGTATATATAAATATCGTTGTTGCTTAAAAGTCCACACCTATGGTTTATTCTAGAGCTTGCTTGATGCCCATGCATCTACTATATGCTGATGATATTTTGCTTTTTTGTAAGGTGACTCTCTCTAATGTCAGGTTGCTTGTCTCACTGTTTGCGTTTTACAAAAGTGTCTTGGGGTAGATTGTCAACTGGCAGAAGTTCGAACTTTACTTCGGCAAGTATATCAATCCCTATTGTGCAGGATGGCTGGCAGAAGTCACGAGCATTAAGATCAGCCACCTGCCTTTTTTTGGGCTCTCCAGGCCTCCCGTCATATGGGTCTTGCCGATAAAATCACATGTACATTCTTTAAATAGAAAGGAAGTGTTCTCTCTATGGGTGGCCGTCTCACTCACATCAAAGCGGTAATCACTAGCTCCTTCACACATTCTTTTATTGTTTTTAAATGGCCATCAAGCTTGCTTAAGTAAATGAATAGAAGCATTAAAAATTGCATCGGGTTTGGATCGATTACAAGGAGGAAATCGGTAACGACTGCATGGGCGGACTGTTTGCATTTGATTAATAAGGGTGGTCTCGGAATTAAACGGCTTGACACAATGAATCTTGCTCTAGCTGGTCAAATGGCTTGGGGTCTTATTGCGGAAAATTCCTTGTGCTACAACTTTGTTACGCTCATGTTTCTTGAACACGATGGGTCTTTACAAAATAGTTCATTCTCTCTCCTTGATTTGGTGTTCGGTTAAACACGCCTACGAGCTAATCTGTGGCAACTACAAATGGCTGATTGGGGAATATTTGAATCTGCCTTTTCATACTTCAGAATGGATAACGCTTACTATGGCTGAGCAAATGGACATCCCGTTACCGGAATGCCCAAGGTTGCATGGCACTGTTACTAATTATCAGTCTAATGGGACATGGGGTGCGCTGCCGACACTTTTACCATAGGTTGAGACGGCAGTGAGGTATGTCCGCAGTAGTGGGGAATCAGCTGATATTTGTTTCTGGTGCCCGACAATAGATTTACGGTTTACAGTGGCCTTATTTTACCGTTGGCTCCTTCAATCTCATGTTATGTACCCAATCTGATTAATTTGGTAGCCATACATTCCTCACTCACACTCTTTCATTTGTTGGCTGGCTTTTAAAGGCTTCATTCCTACTCATGCTTCTCTTCGGCTACTATTGGTTCATATTTGGCGCTCTAACTTCAATGGTAGGGGCACTATTTGGAATTCTTCGATTGAATGTTACATCATTAGCAATCTTGCCTTGACTCTGCGGCCTGCAAAAGCCCCGCATATCATCCCGGTACAATAGAGGGCCCCGCCATTGGGCTGGATCAAGGTGAACACAGATTCTTCTATAATGGTGTCCTTGGGTTCTGCGGGATGTGGCGGCATTTTTAGAGACGACACCGGACGCTCACTGGGCTGTTTTGCTTCCCGGTAACATTGCCATTTGCGCACATAGCTGAACTGAAGGCTATCATCACGACAGTCTGTCACGCCCATTCACGTGGCCGACGGTGACTCTGGATTGAGTGTGATTTCTCTTATGTTGTCATTGTGTTCCGCTTGCGCTCGCAATAAGTGATGTGGTAGCATTGATTGGACTGGTTAGACTATCTACTTCTGCTTTCTGGTATATAAATAGTAACCTCACACGTCTTCCGTGAAGGTAATTGGGTTGCGGATACTCTCACTTTCTTTGGTCGTACTAGCCTTATTTGAAAGTTGGTGGGATTCCCACCTGCCTTTTTGTTCTAGTTTCCTTTGTAAAAACGCATGCGGTCGAATTTTGTATCGATTCGCTTAATTCCGGTTTTTGTTTCCTTGATTTCTTTTGTATGATTTCTTACATTCTTTTTTAATAATACTTGGGTCGCGGGTCTTGGGTTGTGAGGGTGCCAACTTGGCTGGGATGTCTCACTCCTTGCTCTCTTGCTTCCTCACTTTTAATAAAAATAAATAAATCAGTAAACTAGTTATTTTAGTTTTAGATTGGTTTGGATTGGGTTAAATCCATGGATTTGTTAAAATGTTGAACACCCCTAATATCTATATTCATCTTGATATGCCACACCTCTACCATCTTTTAAAGTTATATAAAAATGGTATAAAAGGGGCGGCCCGGTGCACTACGCATTCCCGCTCTAATACCAAATGTTCAGGGGGCCATTCGTCAAGGCCCGTGTGGTGCTTACCTATCTTCCTCGAAGTAAGCCATCCAAGGGAATTAGATCACTCTAACTGCAAGAATCACATGCAAGGGTTAGATAGGAACCCGTATAAGGGATATAGTAGCATACATACAATACCAACATATAGGGGGTAAATTTCATCAATGGTGTACAACATTTACCCAATTTCACACTTTAGTGTACAACCTTCAATTTGTCTCACTAATATGTACGAACTTATAGGTGACCTCCCACTTTGGTGTATGGCCGGTTAAAATGACCGGTCAACTCAAAAATCAACGCGCCAGCTCATTGTTTTTAATCTTAACCAGGACCCACATATAGTGTAATTACAAAAATACCATCCTTCATAAAAAAAAACCCAATTTCCCCATCTTTTCCTTTCTAACTCTTTCCTTTTTCCTTCGTATCCTCTCTCTAACTCCTTTCTCTCTCCAATATTTCTCAGCAAATTGAAGGAAATTGCGCTTGTATTGGAGAAAAGTGAGGTTACGTTTTTGTGGATAGTTCGCAAACCATAAACAAACAATGAATCAACGTTAGAATCTTTTCTGCTAGAAGGATTTTTGGAGAGAACTGAAAACAGAGGATTGATTGTAAATTCATGGGCATCACAGGGTGCGATACTGAATCATGACTCGGTGGGTGTGTTTGTGACAGATTGCGGGTGGAATTCGATTCTGGAATCTGTTTTGGCTGGGCTTCCTATGTTGGCATGGCCTCTTTAGGCCGAGCAAAAGATGAAATTGAAATTGTTGGTGGAATAGATGAAATTGGGTTTATCAGTAACACGTAGTGAAGATGGATCAATGAGCGCATCGGAGAAAGGAAATGTTATCAAAAAGAATGTCGTGGAAATGAGAGCCGTCGTGCTGAACGCCGTGAGCGACCGAGGATCTTCTCTTGTAGATCTGTCTCAGCTTGTGGATTCATTTCAAGTTTAACGAGTTCACTAGTTATAAATAATGTTCTATTATAGGACAAACTGCAATCCAAGATGCAGTTAAGAAAAACAAAAAAGAACAAGTAGTTGTATTAGATTTCGAAAGAAATGCAACAAGTTGATATAATTTATGAGGAAATATGTAAATTTCCCTACAAAATTATGACAGAAGTAGTTTTGAACTGAGAAATATTGGAGAGAAAGGATCTGCAGGACAAAGGAAAGAGAGAGAAAGGGAAATATGGGAGAGATTGGGGTTTTTTTATTTTAAAAGAGGGTGTTTTTGTAATTACACTATGTGGGTCCTGGTTAAGATTAAAAACAATAAGCTGGCGCGTTGACTATTGAGTTGACCGGTCATTTTAACCGGCCATACACCAAAGTGGGAGGCCACCTATAAGTTCGTAGATATTAGTGAGACAAATTGAAGGTTGTACACCAAAGTGTGAAATTGGGTAAAAGTTGTACACCGTTGATGAAATTTACCCAACATATAGGCAACCATCACATTCATACACACGCATGGATAACATATAGGACACACACGAAGGAACAATACACGGATGATGTTATTCATATATAAGCAGCAGTGTTACATTAGAGGTCCCATCCCGTAGTAGTAGGGGGGTAACTACTAGAGATATGAGAATGCCGACAACCTAGTGACAAGTCCAATATGACAGGTCACTCCCCCTATAGTGTTTCTTATACCAAGTCTAGGCCTACAGCCAATGGCCATTACAATGTCCCATAGTGTATATTAGAGTCATTCTCTCCCTATTATTACATAGTGTGATTACAAGGATAATCCCCCCCTTAGACTCCCCCCCTCTTTATTCCCTTTTTGAACAGTATTGCTGAGATGCACTTCTTCTCTCGGATTGTGCTCATCGTTACCGGTATGACGCACGGATCCTCGTTCATGAAAAGAAGGCAACTTGCTGACGCCATAGGTACTGCGAAGCTTTGTTTCAAAAACTCCAACCCCAACACTACATCGAAGTCATCCATTGGTGCTATTGAGAACCCTATCGTGCCTGTCCAGGGTCCCAATTTGCAAGGGACATGTTGGGTCGTTCCCTTTCCCTTACGACACTCTCTTCTTCCCGTGTCGTATGTAGTGTGGCCAGAGATGATCTCTTTGGGTAATCCGCTGCCTTGTGCGATCATGTGCAAAGGAAGCATGTCATCGGCCTCGGCGTGTATGACTGATTCCTTTGTGAAAAGCTTCTTTAGGTTTATGAGTTGGGACTTGTCGTCCTTAGTGGAAGATTTCTCCTTTCTGAATAAAAATGGTACAAGGTGTAAAAATTCCTAATGTTGATAGTCAATAGTAATTTTATTCTTAACGTTTAAAAATGTGCAATTTTACTCATAATATTGGCATCAAATAACAATTTTACCCCTAATATTGACAAGTTGGGTTAATTTGATAAATAATTTATCAAATTGTCTTCTCAATCATAAATTGTGTCTTCTACAATTCACACGTGCATCATTTTATGACTTATTAGTTAGTAACATAGTGCAACCATATTTTTTAAATTTTGCGCACAATGCGTTTACATTAAAGAAGAAAGAAAGATCATCACCCCATCCGGATGTGATTTGAACCCATGACCTCCCTAGTTATAGGTATACTCTCAACCACTAGACTAAGAGCTTCACCACAACATAGTACAACCATATGAATGGACGTGAATTTAAAAAAAATGATAAAATTTATAAAATTATATTGTATTTTATATGAGTTGGACAAAAAATATCCAAATATTTTGTCAATTTAAAAAATATTAACCATTCTGTTATTAGATCAAAAATAAAATGTGAATTTGTTTTTTTTAAACCAAGTGATACGTAATTGGTTCAGAATAAAGTACAAAATATTTGTGTTTTATAAAATTAATCTAACTTGTGAATGTTAGATGTAAAATTGCTATTGATTCCGATTAAGGGTAAAATTGTTTATAGGTATCAATTTTTACAACTTATGTCAATAATAATAAATCAATAAATAAGTTCAACAACTTCACTTCTCCTGGGAATATTGGAGTGATTTTAGCATGATAGATGGTTTAATACATTAATTATAAATTATATATATTTTTAAGAACAATTAGATATTTTTTTAAGGGTAAATAATTTATTAGTCCCATAGTTTTTACCTAACACACTGTTTAGTCCTTTTATTTTGAAAAACACATTTTAAGGTCTCTATCTTTTGCCAATATTAACCCTTTGATCATTTTGTCTAGTTTTTTTAGACTTGTATTTATATTTTAGCATAAATAGACATATATAAAATAACAGAGAAACATGATTAAATTGTATTGTACTGTGGTTGTCCTAAAAGCTAAGATATTTTCGGCTAAAAATAAAATAACAATAGATAAAAAAAACCACAGGGTTAATATTGGTAAAAGATAGGGACCTTAAAATGTGTTTTTCAAAATAGGAGGACTAAACATTGTGTTAGGTAAAAACTAGAAGACTAATAAATTATTTACCATTTTTTTAATTAGATACTTATTAAGATTCTATATTTTCTATAAAAAAAAAATAAAGGCCCATTTTTTATTTTTTTTTGATAAAACAAACCACATGTATTAAGAAACAACAGATGCTACATCAGTTTGAACACAAGAAGAAATACAAATTGGGAAATCTTCAATAAAAATTTCTATATGAGAAAGAGATCGTGCCCAATCAGCTAGGATATGTGTTGCAGTTTTTGCTTCTCGTCTTTCGTGACGAACTCAATTGATGCAAAATAACGAGCTATCTCCAAAATATCACCAACAATCACCCCCAACCAATTTGATAAAGATAAATCACCTTTAATAATTTGGATAGCCGATGTTGAATCAGAAGCTACTACAATCGAATTGAATCCACAATCCCGAACCACAAGTAACGAATATAGAATCGAATATAGAATCGCAAATAATTCTGCATGTAGCACCCCCAAATTTAATCCTTTAGAAAAAGTGCAAATTTAGCCTTGATATATAAAATGGTGTAAATTTAGTCCTAACTTTTTAAAGTAATATCAATTTTAAACTTACTTTACCGAAATTTGAAAATAGTCTTCTGCCCTGCCTATTAGGCTTTAGATCCGTGAACTCTTTCTTACCATATTTTTACCTTTCTACTTCTTAGCTGTGAACAAGTTCCTCCCTATTTGGGCGTAGGTTTTACTGTTATCCAACTTTCATTTCGGACATTCCAAATATCAAGAATATCTAAGATATTTCGTATGTTACTAATGCAATTACCAAAAAAAAATCTGTTAAAATGTCAACAACTAAGTTTTCCACATATAAGTTAATCACAAAATATTTGTCAAACTGTCTAACATATTTAGAGGGCATTTTTTTGGGGGGGTTTCATGAAACGGTAAGGGAAAGTAGAGGTTCGATTGCTTTTGTTGGTGTTTGTTTTCTTAATTCAATCATTCTCTTTACCTTTTTTAGCCCTGATGAATAAATTGATTTTCATTCTTACATTTATATATGATTAATTTATTAATACAGACACATGTACGTATAAAAATTATTGTTAAAAATACAACTCTGATTTATTACCTCATTGAACCAAACAGCCACAAAAAGGAATCAGAGGTATATCATTCCCTTTGTGCAACTGAAACAAATAGACAAAGATAATTTAGGGTCATTCAATTCTTTTCTTCTTGTTTCCCTTTTTTGATTCCATTTCATGCGCTCCCTTACTGTGTTACTAATATATAGTTCCAAATAACCAAACAAAAAAATGTATAAAACTGTTTTAATTTATCGGCCAACTTATTTAGAAGGTCACATGTAACAGTTAAATAACAGTCAAGTTATTCTTTTTTAAAAAGTTTAGAGTTAATTTTACATCGTTTTATAAGTTACGGCTAAATTTGCATGTTAGAATGAAATGCTTTCTTCCTTTTATCTTTTCTACGTACTTTCATCCACAGGATATTCTTCAAACTAAGTAATCTGAATTCTCTCTAAAAAGAATAAAATCTGAATTCATTCTAAAACCCATATGTTAACAATTGATTGGCAGAGAATCTGATATGGATACTGAAAAATGATTTAATTAAAAATGAGATTTAATTGGATTGTGTAGGATTTAAAATTTAAAAAGTGACTGACCATATTTTCAATATTTAAACACCCACCTCTCTCATGTTAGAACTATTATTACTGCTAGAAGAGATGGGTTTCAAACTTCAAATTCTCATCATGCTTCTCATTCTTTCAGGTATTTAATTTCTATTTTAATGAAATAATATTAATAATCAATAGTTAAGTTTAATTAATTATAATAGAATGGTTTTGTTGCAGTGTCATGGAAAATGGTGGTGGAAGGAGTGGATGATAGAAAAGAAAAGACTTGTATGGAACAATTAGGTTCTAATTATAAGACTCAGAAAGAATGTATGAATGTCTGCCAAGAAGGCTGTCTTCAAAGGAGGAGTACATTTCCTAAATGGAAGGCTGCATGCTACCAAAATACTGATAACCATCAGTTTGATTGCTTCTGCTATTGGATCTGTAATTGATTTCATAAGTTTATCATAATTTCTTAATCCTGGAATAAAATATTATATTTTTAATTATTTTATTGTGCTAATCGTTTCTTTGTAGTCATCTGCAATGTTAGATCTAAATCTAAGTCTTAGAATGTTTAATCTTCATGCTAGATGAATTATATATATAAACCCCACACAGAATTATAAAACTGTATTATAAATCTAAGTCTTAAATTGCATTTTCTCAAGCTTCTGTTGGCTTATCATTTGTCCTCTGAACTCTAAAATGTTGGAGCCCCTATGAGTACCTTAACTCTATGTTTTTAGATGTTGATAGAAAATAATCATTTAGAAAAAATGAAGAAGAAGAAGAAAAAAAAAAGAGGATACAGAGGGAGAAAAAGTAAGAGATACAAGAAGGATATGAAAGGGACTGAAAAAAAAACTTTTAAGTATAAAAATAATCCTTTTATATGAATCCAATTCTTTAAATAAGTTGCGTACTGTTTAATGGTGAAAAAATAAAGTAATAGTTACTTTATAAAAAATAAAAGTAACTATAATTTGCATTATAGAATAAGGTTGTACAATAATTCAACATTTGATATCTTATTTGTAGGTATACAAATTTGTCCTAAACGTTTAGGCTTTGATTGGATGAGAGATTTTGAAGTGTAATTAAAGGGAGGGTATAGAATGGTAGGGAAGGGGAAGGAGGGGGAGAGAGAGTATTACCATTACCCTTATTTGGGAGAAAGGTAAGGGTTCATCAAAACCCTTCCAAACCCACCGATTTGGTGGGTTGAAAATCTATTAAAAACTTATTGATTTTGAACCCTTCAAAACCTTTCATCAACCATTCAAAACCCTTACCTCATATTTTTTAATCTTCTGAACAAGGGTTTCCACTAACCCTTCCCTACCCTCCCTTTAATTACCCTTCAAAACCTCTCATCCAATCATAGCCTTAGAAGAGAATAATTTAATTCTTATATTTTAAAATAACGCAAACTTTTGTCCAATTTGATGCTTTCTCAAGGCATCTGTGAAAAATTCTATTTGTAGTTATCAACTTTATTCGTATGTATTTGTAGGGCCTGTTTGTTTTACCTACTATTTGTTGTTGCTGTTTGCTGTTTGCTGTTACGGTTTGCTGTTTGTTGTTGCTGTTTGCTGTTTGCTGTTGCTGCTTGCTGTTACGGTTTGCTGTTGGAAAAAGTTGTTTTTCCAAAAGGCTGCTTTTCAGGTGTAAAAAACAAACAAGATGTCACTAACCAAACACCTAATACTGTTTTTCAAGTGTAAAAGGCAAACAGGAATGTCCCTAACCAAACACCTAAAACTCTCCATTTCAAACTGAAAAGGCAAACAGGAGCACGAAAAGGAGCACCCAAACACTCTCGTAGCAATCAACTATAAAATTAATTTTTTCAAAAAAACTTGGTAAATAATCCAAAAAGTTTAATTATAAAATATTTTGATAATCTTCGATTTGCATAAAATATTTAGTTAGCTTTTTTAATTTGTATAAAATATTCAGTTAATCTCCTAACATTGTGTAAAATGTAATCAATCACTCGGTTGTAAAAAAAAAAGGGTAAACTTCATGTAGAAAATGTGTTGCACACAGCTTAGGCCCTGTTCTTTTTGACTGAAATTAAATTAACTGAAATTAAATTAACTGAACTGAATTCTACTGAACTTAACTTAACAGCACCAAATAATTATAATTATAATAAATTATATATATATATGATGATATATTTTATATATAAATAATTATAATTACAATAAATAATGATAAATTATATATTATTTATAATAAAAATTATAAACTATATATATATATAGTTGATGACCCATGAAAGCCAAACCGGGCCGAATTCATTACACGGGCCCAGCCCATACTTAGATCCATGGTCTAAGATGGGATGGGACCCGAATTGAGGAAGCGGGTGAAGTAAGTAACCGCCCCGAATTCCTAAATGGAGCATTAAAACTCCCACTCAGGACAAACGATACCACATTTGTTGCCCGCCACGAGAGGGGGCATGACCTAAAAAGGAGTAACCGCCCTCGGAACATGGCCTGGAAGGGGTAACCGCCCTTGGCGGTTACTTAAGAACACTTATAAAAAGCCCTAAGGCCAAAGGGGGAAAAGTACATTCACATTTTTCCCACAATACTATTGTCAATTTACCAACCCTCCTACAAAAACTGACTTGATCGTCGGAGAGTTTTCCCGGAGATCCTGTCTCCGGTTCTGTTTTGCAGGTAACTACGGCGGAGATCATCAAATCGGATCCAGCAAGTTATCATTGGTGCGGTGAGCGTGGATCTTTTTTACCAACATTTGGTTAAAGGTACACAAAGAACATGTCAGAACCATCACGAACGACCGGCGTTACAACCAGATCCACTAGTATGAACTCAAGGGGTCCACGGATTGCGAATTCGCAACCTGCAAGTACGTAGCCTGTGGTGCCTAGCTCGTCAAGCCCTTCGGGACAATTGAGTCCCTTATTGGAGGTTCAAGTGCAAAATGAAATGGAGATGTCCAATAGCGATTTCGTACAAATGGCAGGACAAGTCTTGGCTTCAAATATGAGCCAAGCGGCGGGGGATCGAATGATTAGTTTGTTAACCGCAATGGCCGATCATAATACCGCCGTGGCGGCTGCTCCTCAACAACCTGTTGTTGTCTCCACACAACCATCGACTACTGCCACCATATCTGCGCTTCCGTAGCCATCTCGAGAGCTAACCCAGATAGGTCAGAGTAGTCGCATGAACCCACGCAGCCATCCAAGCAACTACTCGTACCACGATCCTAGTATGACGATCCATCCGACCTGGCAAACATCCCAACCGACATCGGGAATGCCAGAAATCCTTCCACTACAACACACGGAACCCTTGGTTAACGGGCATTCAGAATTAATGGCGTCTGGGGCGAATACGTTTGGGCAGGAGCACACCTGGAACTTTGATCCTATAACCGGACGACGGCTAGAACCACGGCGAGAACAAATCTCAACATCAATTGGCCGGTGGATGCCACCTAGAGTTCACCAGCAGCGGATGGAAGAGGTTCGGCGAATACCCAATCTTGAGTTGGAAGATCAACTATGGAACATGATGGAGCGAATGGGGTACACGCCTAGGGCGAGAGCAGAGGTGCAGAGTGATTCGCCTTTTGCTCCGTCGTTGCGAGAATTTATACCAGATCACAGGATAAAGGCCCCGGCGATACCTAAATACTATGGGGATCCTAATTCTGATCCTGAGGCTCATGTCAGGAACTACAGAGAATTAATGGATGTTGCGGGAGCGAGTGAAAGTATAATTTGCAGATTATTCTCGACCACTTTGGGCGGAGCGGCATCTGATTGGTTTCGGTCTTTACCTGCTGAATCTATTCACAAATGGAATCAATACAGTCGTGATTTCTGTGCCAAGTTCGTGGGTTGTAAAGCGGCAGATGTGACGGATAGGCAGCTGAAGGAGATCAAACAGAGGAACTATAATTCCCTAAGGGAATTTGTTGTCGCATTCAACGATATTCTGGTGCGGTTGCAGAACCCGGATATCGTGAGAATCCGCAACATCATGGCGGATGGAACCACGGATTGGAGCATGCGGGAGGAAATCATCCGCAACAAGCCGCGCACAGTGGCCGAACTCATGAAGATAGCAAAGGAATTCGTGGAAGTGGACGATGTCAACAGAGAACATAGAGCTCAAACCCGGAGAGAGAGAGATGCTGCTAGATCCACTTCGGACAATCGACGCCAGACCCAGTCCAAGGGTAATTTTGTTCGCAGAGGCGATCGCTCCTTTCAAGGGGGAGGATATCAAACACCATTGAATACGACTCGCCAGGAGGTGTTACTTTGGATCGAAAAGAACCCCCTGAAGAAGGATGTGCGGTTCCCCGAGGCGAAAGGCCGAACTAGTTTGGGGCGATATCCTAACAAATATTGCAGGTTCCACAGATTGAACGGCCATGACACGAACGATTGCTATGAACTGAAGAAGGAAATAGAAAAGCTGATTGAGAGGGGCAAGCTAGGCCAATTCGTAAGAAAAGAAACGATTGATGAGAAAACAACGCTCCCGCATGAGGGAGAACCAAGGCCCGAAAAGAAACAGAAGAAAAGGGTGATAAACATGATCGCTGGCGGGATCTATGAGCCGCCAACAAAAAGGGCTCGCCGTGAACAGCGAAAAAGCAACACGCATAGGGGGGATGCCCTCAATTACTCATTTGCGCGAATCACGGAGCCGCATGCAGATGCTTTGGTGATTACGATGGCTGTAGAAGGATGAGACGTTAAGCGGGTCCTTATTGATACTGACAGTTCTTGTAATGTTATTACTCGGACTGCATTCAACAAGTTGGGAATTAATGACGAGCGAGTGGAACATACATTCATGGATGTAACTGGTTTTGGAGGTCAATCGTCTCAAACAAGTGGACAAGTGGTGTTGGAAGCAGAAATGGGCGATAAGAATCTAAAATGGCGAGGTGATCTAGAATTCGCAATTGTTGATCTCCCGTTGGCCTACAACATAATTCTGGGGCGTCCGTTCCTATCGGAAACGGAATCGCTCATCTCAATGAAGCACTTGACATTACATTTGCCAACACACCAAGGGCGAGTCATAGTTGAAGGTGATCAACTTGTATCTCAACAAGCCTATACATTGTCACTTGAACCAAAGCCAGGTGAAGAGGATAAAGTTGATGAGAAGTTGCCGGCAGAAGCATTAGGAGAAACAGAACTATTCGCCATCTCAAATGACAAGAATGTACGAATAGCGGCAGGACTCCCCGAGGAAACGAAGAAAGCCATTACCGAGGTGTTGATCCAATGCGAGTTGGCATTCGCCGCTCCGAATGAAGTGCTGAAAGGAATAAGTCCAGATATAGCAACCCATCGTTTGAATATGGACAAAGGTGCAACCCCAGTGCGACAGAAAAAGAGAGGACACGCTCCAGAGCGGCAGAAGGCGATTGAAAAAGCTGTGGTGGATTTGCTAAAATCAGATGCAATTCGAGAAGTCACCTATCCGGAGTGGCTAGCCAATGTGGTGTTAGTCCAAAATCCAAATGGAACGTACAGAATGTGTGTCGACTTCAAGGATCTGAATAAAGCTTCTCCGAAGGATATGTATCCGCTACCTAACATTGATATATTGGTAGATGGAACTGCAGGATTTGAAGCTTTATCGTTCACCGACGTGAAATCCAGTTACCACCAGATACCCATGGAGAAGGCGGATGAAATCAAAACATCATTCATAACTCATCAGGCGACTTATTGCTTCAAGGTGATGCCCTTCGGATTGAAAAACGTAGGAGCAACATACCAGAGGATGATGAACAAGATATTTTCAGACAAGTCAGGCGAGAACTTCTCAATCTACGTAGATGACATGATCATCAAAAGCAAGAAGATGCGAGACCACCCGCAGGATATCAAAGAAATCCTGGAAGTGCTAATCAAATATGGCCTCAAGTTGAACCCAGAAAAATGCACATTCGGAGCAAGGGCAGGAAAATTCCTGGGTTTCATTGTTAGTGACAAGGGAGTTGAGGCGAATCCTGAGAAGGTTAAAGCAGTAATGGAGATGAAAACTCCGAGGAACGTAAGAGAAGTACAAAGACTAAATGGGTGGTTGGTGGCATTAGGGCGATTCATATCATGCTCGGCTAGAAGATGTCTACCTTTCTACAATGCCATCAAAAAATCTAAGTCCTTTGAATGGACGCCGGATTGTCAAGAGGCATTTGAGGGTATAAAGCGACTGCTATGCTATCCGCCCTTAATGAGCAGGCCGGAGGACGGAGAAGATTTATTTCTTTACGTATCCGTCACCAGTATGGCGATATGCACTGTAATGGTGCGAGAAGAATAGGGCCAACAATATCCAGTGTACTATGTGAGCAAGGTCTTGAAGGATGCAGAACTTCGGTATTCGAAGTTGGACAAAATGGCTCTCGCGGTGATAACCACGGCGGCTAGGCTAAAACCATACTTTCAGGCGCATACTATCATTGTGAGAACCGGAATTCTAATGCGGAAGGTACTGCAGAAACCTGACGCATCTGGCCGATTAATGGAATGGTCAATTCGCCTGGGGGAATTCGATATTCGCTACGAAGGAAGACCAGCACTAAAGGGTCAAGTACTTGCCGATTTCGTGAATGAATTCACGTGGGATGAAGATGAACGTCCAAAGGCACAAAAAGAAGAGTGGAGCATGTTCACAGATGGGGCATTATCCACAGATGGGGCTGGACTGGGAGTCGTCATCAAAGGCCCGGAGGTTATTCGTCTGTACTATGCGGCAAAGTTAACTTTCAAAACTACCAATAATGCCGCAGAGTATGAAGCAATGATATGCGGATTGAAGCTGCTTAATGAACTTATGCCAGAAAGAGTGGTGATCTACAGCGATTCTAAACTCATGATAAATCAGATCACAAAAAACTATCTGGTGAAACAAGAAGATCTGGTCAAATACCATCAGATAGTCGACAGATTGACGCAGGAGTTAACACACAAGGGAGTCGTCTGGGAAATGGTGCATGTTCCAAGAGGCCAAAACACAAAGGCTGATGAACTGGCAAAAGCAGCGGTGAGTAGAGAACCATGGAATCAAAAAGCATGCAATTTGGAGATAAGATCCGCACCGGCATTTGAAGTCGATCAGATTATGGTCATTGAAGAGCTGGAAGATGATGAAGATTGGCGGATACCTATCCACCAATATCTGGAGCAGGGAGATTTGCCAGATGACAAAAGCCTAGCCAGAAAGCTAATTGGACAATCAGCGAGATACTCAATTCGAGATGGAACTTTGTATCGAAAATCATATACATGTCCATGGTTGAAATGTGTTAGCCACAATGAAGGAGACTACGTACTGCAAGAACTCCATGAAGGAATGTGCGGCGCACATGAAGCATCCGCGGCGTTGGCAAGAAAGGTCAAGTTAATGGGATACTATTAGCCAAAGGTGATGGAGGATTCCCAGAAGATGGTAGCGGAATGTCACAGCTGTCAAATCCATGCGAATGAAAAGCACGTTCCCAGATCCGAACAAATCTCTATAATGACGGCATGGCCATTCGCAACATGGGGAATCGATATAGTGGGTCCATTCCCAGAAACGACAAAGAAAAGGAAGTACTTGGTAGTCGCAGTTGACCAGTTCAGCAAATGGGTAGAAGCGGAGGCAGTAACCGCTCAAACACCTGAACGAATGATCGAGTTCTTACGAGAGAACATTATCATACGATTTGGAATCCCGCAAAAGCTTATAACTGACAACGGCACCCAGTTCAACTGTGTCAAGTTCAAAGCATACTGCGAAAGCATGGGGATCAAGAATCATTTCTCTTCCGTAAACCATCCCCAATCGAATGGTATGACAGAGGTTACCAACGGGGCCATGATTCAAGGTATCAAGAAGCGACTAGGTGATAAAAAAATAGGTTGGGCGGATGAGATACCCCATATGTTATGGGCATACAGAACTTCTGTAAAAGCAGCAACTGGCGAAACACCTTTCTCGCTGGTTTATGGAGCCGAAGCAGTCCTACCTGTTGAAATCAAGTCGCCTACAGATCGAATAATTTATTATTGCGACACACAAAATCCTATCAACATTAGAGATGCATTGGATTCTGTTGAAGAACGAAGAGAAAAAGCTTACATGCGAATGGCAGTGTACTGCAATAGAATCAAGAAATATCATGACAGAAGGGTGCGAAAAGTGATAATCAACGAGAACGGCTTGGTCTTGAAAAAAGCGGACAAAATACAATCCAGAGATGGCAAAGGCAAATTAGGCGTCAACTGGATCGGACCATACAGAGTATCCAAGAAGCTGGGACCATCAACTTTTGAAATAGAAGAAATGAGCGGAAAAAAGCTCCCGCGCACCTGGAATCTAGAAAATCTGCGCCTATATAAACGGGCCGGGTAGTTCAGGGAAATGACGAGTACTCTTTTTCCTTTTATGAGTTTTTTCCCACTGGGTTTTCTGATAAAAGGTTTTAATGAGGCTTTGATCCCACACATTTCATATACCAATGTAACAAAAAGTCTTTTCTTTTATCAATAAAGATATTCAATTGTTGCATACGGCGTTTGAGTGCGGATCCTTTTTAGGACAACCACTTCAGTGTGTTATCTACAAACAAAAGGCGGGTAAATCGCGCAAAAACCTTATGGTTAAACTTAAAAACACATAAATGTGTTGCCTATTAAGAAAGGCGGATGCATGATTACGCATCACTCGCAAAAACCTTATGGTTAAACTTAAAAACATATAAATGTGTTGCCTATTAAGAAAGGCGGATGCATGATTACGCATCACTCGCAAAACCTTATGATTAACCTTATGATTATATTATTTTCGAAAGAAAAATTATAAGATAAGGCATAAAATTAAGCGAATTAACGAGTACTCAAAAAATTGCAAAAAGGGTCTGGCCACCCTAGCGGAAACGAAACTAAACTACGAGGAAATACAAATATGGAGTCGGCAAAAGGGCAAGGGTCACGTATGAAAACAAAGGGCAATAAGGAATAAAGCAACAATCGCACGTATAGGTAAAGCGGCAAGCAAAAGAAAATATATATATACGGGCAGTTTGTTATAGACCTGTTCATGGGCTGGGTCGGGCTGGGCTTGGGCCGGGCCTAAGCGGGCTTGTTACATAATTGCTTTGTCCAAGCCCAACTTAGCCCGTACTATATTTACATCGGGCTCGGGCCGGGCTGGGCCAAGCTAAAAGAACTAATTCCTAAGCCCAACTCGGCCCGACCCAACTAATCTTTATATTTTTTTTAAATTAAAATTAAACTAAAAAAATTATACTATAAATATAAATAATACAATACAATGAACTAAACTTTAGAGGATTACTCCAATAAAAATCAATTAACGCCATCCTAAATAAAAAAAAATACTCATTTGATAGTAATAAATAAAACAATAATAAAAAAATATGTACATGTTCATCAATTAAAGATATATGGTTTGGAAATTTTTATGTTGATGAAATTTAAAATTTTTATTTTTGGAATATAAAGTTTATTAAACTATAAAATTTATTAAATTAAAGTTATTATTAAAATTTCGGGCCGGGCTGGGTTGGGCTTGGGTTTTGAGACAAATCCCAAGCCCAACCTACTATGTATTCGGGCCTAAGCGGGCTTGGGCCGGGTCGGGCCTATTACGAAACATATACGTCCAAGCCCAATCTTTGAAGAGTGGGCTTGGACGGGCTGGGCGGGCCAATGGGCTTTTGAACAGGTCTAGTTTGTTACATACAACAGTCCAGATATAAATCAAACTATGCTACAGCTTCCTCTCCTTCACCCCTATGGCCCTTCTCGCCTTCAGCGGCTCCCTCATCTCCTCCAGTGGGCGGATCTGCTTCAAGCGAATCCTCAACCCTCGAATCAGTAACCGCTTCAGAGGGCGGTACCTCTTGCTCAGGCTGAGAAAGGTCTTGTGGTGCCTATTTTTCCGCGTTCTGAGTAGGGATCTCGCAGCTAATTGGAGGGTTCTGAAGACTCTGCCAATCTAAGAAGAGTACCTCATCCATATCAGCATCCTCGGCTTCCAGCTTGTCCCACTTCTCAGTTAGATCCTTTTCGGGGATGGGAACCTTGGGGCGGCTAAGTACTCGATCTGGATGCCCATGCTCATAAGCAGCATGAATTCGCTCCCCATACCAATAGATGCGAGCACCATCTTCGGCTAGAATCTCCTCAGCTTTCTTCTTTTGCATCTCCAGAGCCTCCTTGGATGAATTTAGATCATCAAGGACCTTTTGCAGCTCGTCGGACTTAGCCTGGAGGGATCTGAGAGCTTCCTCCTTCTCGCTCATAACCTTCTGACAAGCGCCTTCGAGTGCCTTTACCTTCCCTTGGACATCATCATAAAGCGACTTCTGAGTCGCCAATTCAGTACCAAGGTTCTCCAACTCTTTAGCGCGTTCAGCGTCCCTTAGGAGAGCACCCTCCGCGAAGTTAATAATCTGCATAAAAGATGATTCGCAGATAATAAGAGCGGATAGAAATGTGCGGTTACTACAAATGCAAGATCCTTGAAAGAGAATATCACAAGTAACAATATACCTCTATGGCCCGCTTCTCAATCCCCTCCATCATAGTAGGAAGCGGCACTTGCTCTCGCACGCGGGAAGCAGAGGGGAGGCGCCCAAGGACATTGCATATGGAAGAAACAATGTCCCTACACGAGAAGCTCACAGCCATGCCAAAGGTCCTAGTCCACCACCCGCTGATATCGGGAATTGGCTGCGAATGCATAAGGAGAAAGATCAGGAGAACAGCAGATAACTCATAAGGAAAAATTAACAACATAAAAAAGGGGAATAGATCAATATACCTCGTGGATTGGTGTACTGCTTTTTCCTTTGGACGAGGCGGATACAGGTGTACCGCCAACAGTGAGGGACACAGAAGCGTTTTTCTTTCTGGGACGAGAAGACTCTGTATCCGCAGTATTCTTCCGCTTCCTAGTTAAGGGAAGGTCCTCGGAAGCAGAAGCTGGACCTTGTGAAACGGAGGCCCTTGCAGGAGAAGCCGCCTCGATAGAAGTAATCGCCCCTCCAGGAGAATTCACCCCTGCGACTGAAGTGTTTCCCTCCATTCGCCTCTTCCTTCTCGCTAGGGCTTTAGCCTCCCGATCTGCAGCGAGTTGAGATAAAGGATTGCAAAGGGTTAAAAGAAATCATCAACTTGGAAATAAAAAGTACCTTGTACAAAAACGCGATAAGGGATATAGACAACGTGATCCCCCTCGCGATAGGCAATCGCCACTCGGCTCCTTAGCATGTGGAAAGCCTGATCATATATCCATACAAATGGAGGAGTACCCTTCAAAAACTTGATCACAGCGGATTCTTCCTCGCTGGGGTAACCGAAGTTCAAACTCTTTACATTTGGTCGGCCCCAACGGCGAAGGAAGTTCGGATTCCCTTCGTGAAACTTGATGAAGAAATAAGATCGGTCCCACTCGTGGATTTTGTTCAGCTTCTCGTCAAAACCATAGTAACCGCTCTGACGGATGAAAGTAAAATACCCCACCGAACTTTTGAAATGATGAAGCTTGGAGAAAATTTTGAGTGAGAAGGGAACCTCCAGACAATCCGCCAGAAATTTGTCCAGAGTTAAATCGGCCCATCCATTGGGATGCAACTGACCGGGTGCGATTCGGTAACCGCAAAGGACGGAGGCAACCTCATCCGCCAGCGGATATGTGAAGCCGCAGATGATCTGGGCGACGAAAATGGTGAAATACCCCTTTGGGTAGTCGTTCGGTCCTTTATCCTCCCCGGGAATAAGGGTTTCGAGGCCTTGGAGCCAAGGATACTGCTCCCGTAAATCGTCAATTGTCTCTTGACAAACTAGACTTCCCGACCTGTCCTTCTTCGGTAATAAACGGGGGGTTGGGACAGGTGGCGGAATCAACTTTTTAGGGTCAAAACCTAGGCTCTCATCGGTTGTATTCGCCAGGTGGAGGAAGTCGGCGGGATGAGAATCAGACCCAGGAGAGCTGGTTGAAGCTTCATCAACCATCTCCTCGACCTCATGGGAGACCTCGCGGACGTAATTTTCGTCGAATGGTGCGAAGTCGAGGTCAGGGTTCGACATATTGATGAAGGAAAATGAACAGAAGTAAAGAATCGAGCGAGGTACAAATTCTGGAAAGGAACACTTACATATGAAAGACAACACAGAGAAGAACGGACGTAAAAAGGTTGATGCCGGAAGAGAAACGACGCAAAAGGTGGATGCCGAAAAAGAAACGACGGGAAAGGGAAAGTCACAATTTTTGAATTTTGAAAATCCAGACAAAAACGAAGAGTCTCCTATAAAAAAGACCCTAAAGGGCTCTTGCCAAACTAAGGGGGAGGCATGTGATGACCCATGAAAGCCAAACCGGGCCGAATTCATTACACGGGCCCAGCCCATACTTAGATCCATGGTCTAAGATGGGATGGGACCCGAATTGAGGAAGCGGGTGAAGTAAGTAACCGCCCCGAATTCCTAAATGGAGCATTAAAACTCCCACTCAGGACAAACGATACCACGTTTGTTGCCACGAAAGCCACGAGAGGGGGCATGACCTAAAAAGGAGTAACCGCCCTCGGAACATGGCCTGGAAGGGGTAACCGCCCTTGGCGGTTACTTAAGAACACTTATAAAAAGCCCTAAGGCCAAAGGGGGAAAGGTACATTCACATTTTTCCCACAATACTATTGTCAATTTACCAACCCTCCTACAAAAACTGACTTGATCGTCGGAGAGTTTTCCCGGAGATCCTGTCTCCGGTTCTGTTTTGCAGGTAACTACGGCGGAGATCATCAAATCGGATCCAGCAAGTTATCAATAGTAAATTATAAATTATATATAAGCAATTATAATTATAATAAATAATAATGAATTATATATAAATAATACTAAATTATTCTTCGATCGGGCGATTTTCTGTGCGATTATTTCTGTGTGATGAAGGAGAGGCTTCGGGATCGGTCAAGGGAGAGGGCGAGGGAAAGGGCGGCGCAAGGAGGAGGGTTGGTTCGGTTGGGTGCGGATCGGGTGGTTCTGGCGGAGGGGAAGGGATATGGTGCCGATCTAATGCAGGAGGGGGAGATGGAGATGGGGGGTAGGCGGTCGACGGAGGTGGTTGTGGCTGGCCTTCGCGGCACCGGATCCGGAAGTGAGGGGGAGGGCCGGGATTCTGTTCGGCAGGGGGGCGAGAGGTTTGTCCAGGGGGAGGGCGGCATAAGGGGCGCAGGAGGAGAGCTGTTCGCCCAGGAGATCTGCGGCTTGGGGGCGGATGGCTTGGTGGCGGAGGCGGCGGTGGGCGCGGGTGGTAGAAAGGAGCAGATCGGTAGTGGACCGGCTGTGGTGTCGAAGGTTATTGGTGGTAATCAGAATTTGAATTTCGCGGAGACTTTTATGGATCCAATTGTTTCAAAGGGTTTTGCCGGATTATGTGAAGGGGATTCGGTTGCAAAGAATGGGGATTCCAAGTAGGATATTGCAAGATCCAAGCCAGATGGAAGTGTGTTGAACAAAAATAATTCCGAGCATTGCTTTGGGAAAATTTCGTGGAAAGATACGGTCATGGGAGTTGTTGAGAAGGAGCCTTTATTAAACGAAGGTCTGATGGAGGAGGACTTGGAGGAGGTTCTCTCTGATTCAGATGTGGAGGATGGGGATCAGGATGATCCTTTATGTCCTGTAATTAGGCTTTCTTCGGCTGATAAACGGGCCCTTCGGGCTAAGTGGAAGTTGTCTTTAATAGTGACGGTGTTAGGGAAAAATATTAGTTTTAACTATTTTGCTCAAAGAATCCAGGCGCAGTGGGCTAAGAAAGGGAAAGTCAGTATCACTGACTTGGAGAATGACTATTATGTAATTAAATTTACACAAGCTGAAGACTATAATGTTGTGATTAATGGGGCCCATATATTATTTCTAATCTTGTTCTGGGCTTAAGACTATGGGTCCCTAACTTTAATCCTAATGATTGTTCGGTAAATAAAATTCTGACTTGGATAAGATTTCTGGGTCTCCCAATTGAGTATTATAATGAAATTTTTCTTAAAAAGATTGGTGGGCTTGTTGGGAATGTTCACCATGTGGATAAAACTACCATTGGGGCAGTTAGAGGTAAATTTGCAAGAGTTTGTATTGACATTGACCTTGCTAAACCCCTTTTGTCTAAAGTCTGTTTACAGTACACTGTGTATTTTATTGAGTATGAAGGAATCCATAACATTTGTTATGAGTGTGGTATGTTTGATCATACTTTTGAGGGTTGTCCTAAGAGAAAGAAGGTGATTGAAGAGGTTGTTGAAGTTGTTAAGGTTAGAGAAGAGGTTTTCCAAGGGGATGTGAGGAATTTTGGCCCTTGGATGGTAGCTAAGAGGTCTGGGAGACGAAGGACACGTGCTTCAGTTGTTCAGAATCTCCCTCCTAACATTAATAAAGATACTTTTCTGATCCAAAATGATTCCGGAAAGAAGGAGAGGCCAGGGCCAAAGGTGCATGAGGGTACTGAAGGTACTATGGTCTCTAGGTCAGGGTCTAGGTTTGGGCTTCTATCTACTGAAGAGGAACATGACTCTGACCATTTTAATGAGCAACTTGATTTGAGCATGCCGGAATTAGAATCTATTGAGCCGGCGGGCAATAATGTGGAGGCAGACAATCCTCTTTTTGAGTCCAAAGAAGAGGTCTAGGGATGTTCCCAGTTTCAAGCACCCCAAACGAAAGAGAAGTACAAAGAGGTTAGTATCCCTAAAATCTATGTTGAGGCTAGAAATGGGAAGGCCATGGGTGTCAACAAATTGAGTATGAAAAAACCCAAGGGTAATCATAAAAATAACCAAAACTCGTTTGAGTGTTTGGAGAAAAGGGGGCCTGCAGGTACCTCTTATAAGCTCTTAGGAGCCCCTAATAAGTATCTGGCTTAAGGAGTTGGGCCTGGGGTCGGTAGTCCTCCTTTTTGATGGATTTGTTTGTTTCAAATGTTAGAGGAGCGGCTAGCAAGGCTACCCGTGTCCATGTGAAAGATTTAATTAAACAATTTAACCCTTCTTGTTTTGCTTTACTGGAAACAAAGATCAGTGGTACTAAAGTTGATGATGTGGTTAAAATGTTTAGGAATTGGAAGTGTGTCAGATCGGAGGCTACTGGCCGGGATGGTGGGATTTGGCTTTTTTGGAAGCCTAATCTTGTTCATTTTGATATCATTAGTATAGATAAACAATTTATTCACAGTAAGGTTATCTATCCTGGTAATAAACCCTTCTTTATCACTTTCATTTATGCTGATCCTATCCTTGCCAATCATAAACGTTTGTGGGAGGTTCTGTATAATATGAGTACGAGGATGGCAGATGTTTGGTTTCTGGCTGGTGATTTTAATGATATTGCTCTTATGAGTGATCAAAGAGGGGGGGGGGGGTAATCACTATGTTAATCGGTGTCTTAATCATAAACAGAATATGGATTTGTGCGGGCTTTCAGATCTTGGTGCCGCTGGTTATAAGTTTACTTGGAAACGTGATAGTACTTTTGTTCGTTTAGACAAAGTTTATGCTAATATTTCGGCTCAGAGTAGGTTTCCTGATGTGAGGGTATTAAATCTCCCCTTTCGTCACTCTGATCACTATCCTATCTTAGTCAATCTGGTGAGAGGTTATCGTACGAGAGGGGATAGACCTTTTAGGTATCAGGTGGCTTGGGAATCTCACCCTGAGTTTAAAAACTTTGTTCAGGATAATTGGAAGCCTCACTCAAATGTTTTACAATCTGCTGAGGGTTTTAGAAGTAAGGTGGTGGGATGGAATAAAAACATCTTTGGCCACATTATCAAAAGAAAGAATAAGAGCTTGAGCAGGATTGAGGGCATCCATCGTTCTTTGGAGTTTAGGTATGATCACAGTTTGGATGGTCTTCTTAGAACCCTCCAGAAGGAGTTAGAAGCTGTCCTACGTCAAGAAGAGTTACTTTGGTTTCAGAAATCTAGGAAAGCATGGATTAAAGATGGAGATCGCAATACTAGGTATTTCCATCTGTCTACTGTTATTAGAAGGCAGAGAAATCGGATTGATGCTATCAAAGGTCCGAATGGTGATTGGGTTTATGAGGATGAGGATATCCGTCACTTGGCCCTTAATTTCTATAAGGAGTTATTCAAAGAGGAACTTGTGGATCTGGATAGAGCTCTCTCTAGGACTTCGTTTCCTAGATTGTGTGAAGATAAGGTTCGTGAAGTTTTCCATCCTATTGATCTGAAAGAGATTGATCAGGCGATCTTTAGCATTGGGGCGATGAAAGCTCCTGGGATTGATGGTTTCCCTGCTGGTTTTTATCGTAAACATTAGGATACGATTAAGGAAGGTATTTATACTTTTATTAAAGGTGTTTTTAATGGATCCGAGGATATTAGGCTTGTGAATAAAACTCTTCTGGTCTTGATTCCTAAAGTGGATAAGCCGTCTTCTTTCTTACAAATAAGTCCTATTAGTCTGTGTAATGTGCTTTACAAAGCCATTACCAAAATTGTGGCCAATAGACTTCGCTGTATTCTCCCTGATATTATTAGCCAGAATCAAGGCAGCTTTGTCCCGAGGAGACAGATGATGGATAATGTGGTTATTGCTCAAGAGATGGTTCACTCTATGAAAGTCAAAAAGGGTAAGAGGGGTATTGTGGCTCTTAAACTGGATCTGGAAAAAGCTTATGATCGTCTTAACTGGAGTTTTCTCCTTGATAGTCTGAAAAAAGTCGGGATTCCGAATACTTGGAGGAGTTTAATTGAGGTTTGTATTTCTTCTCCTGTGTTTCAAGTCTTGATTAATGGGGATATGTCGGAGGAGTTTTCTCCATCATGGGGCATCCGTTAAGGGGACCCTATGAGTCCTTTCTTATTTGTTATTGCGATGGAAAGATTGACTCCCCTTATCCAAGAAGCTGTCTGCACTATGAATCTCCATCCTGTTACCATCAACAAATTATGTCCCCCAGTTACTCATTTGTTATTTGCAGATGATGTTATGATTTTTATGGAAGGAAGTGAGGAGCAAATTGGTGTGATTATGGATATCCTTAATTGTTTTTGCTCTGCCTCTGGTCAGAAGATTAATATCCAAAAGTCTCGGATGTTATGTTCTAAAAATATGGATCCAAGAATTTGCAAAAGGTTGAGTAATATTTCTGGTATTCCTTTGACTCAGTCTCTAGGTAAATATCTGGGGATTCCCCTCCATAGTGATAGAGTCTCTAAAGTTTCTTTTAAAGAGATCTTCGACAAAACTAACAGCAAATGTGCCAATTGGAAAGTTAAAACCCTTTCTCTTGCAGGTCGTCTTACTTTGATTCAGTCGGTCAATTGTGCGGTTCCTAATCATATTATGCAAGCTTGCCGACTGCCTGAGCCTGTTCTTAATGATCTTGATAAAATCAATCGTCGTTTCCTGTGGGGGGCGCTGAGGAGGGGAAGAAAATTCATCTTGTTCCTTGGAAAGAGGTTTGTCAACCTAAAAATTTGGGTGGCCTGGGGATAAGACATGCCAGGGATAATAATAAAGTTTTATTAATGAAACTTCTTTGGAGGATGTGGCAGCTCCCGTCTTCTCTTTGGGTTCGGTTATTGTGCCGAAAATATAGAAAAGATAAGATTTTTAGGGGACCTAAAGAGAGAGTTGTTAATTATTCTTTCTTATGGAAAGATTTTAGTGCTGTATTTTCAGAGTTTTGCTCTGGGATTGGTTGGTCGGTGGGTAACGGTAAATCTATCAGCTTTTGGAATGATCTCTGGATTGGTAAAAAGCCTTTGTTAGAGGAATGTAACTCCCCGCCGCCTCTTGAGATTCGTAATTGGAGGATTGCTGATGTTGTGGATTCTGAGGGTGATTGGATTTGGTCGAGGTTCGATTCTTACCTCAATCTGGAAATGCTCCTGAGAATTAGGGGAGTGAAAATTAGTTGTATGGAGGAAGATGGGGATAGTCATTGTTGGTCTTTGACAAATAACGGTGCCTATTCTTGTAAATCTGCTTTCGAGGCCTTCAATCAGAATTCGGAGGCTCTGCACTCAGTTATTTGGAAAAATATTTGGGCCTTGAAAGTTCCGTATCGTATTAGGAGTTTCCTGTGGCTTGGTGTCAAAAATAGGTTGCTCACAAATATTGATAGAAAAAGACGTCATTTGGTGGACTCTGGTGCGTGTAGTAGATGCAGAGGGCATGAGGAAACCATTTGCCATGCTCTTAGAGATTGTGCTAGGAGTAAAGATGTTTGGAGGAAAGTTCTCCCTAACCAGTTGCTGTCTGCTTTCTTGTCCCATTCTGATCTTGATTGGTTTGTGGATGGTGTTAGTTGGAAGCTGTTGGCCGATCTGGAGCATGGTGCTTTCCTCTTTGCGGTTGTCTGTCACCAGATTTGGAAGTGGAGGAATGATGAGATTTTTGGAGGAGAAACTGTTGTTATTCCTAATCTGTTTGATTTCTTCTCTAAAAAGATTTCTACTATTGCTGATAGCTTTAAAGAGGATAGTTTTGCTAGGTCTATCCAGAGGAAGGATGTTCATCTTTTTGGCTAGAGTAGGCCTGGTGAAGGGGTGATAAAGTTAAATACTGATGGTTCTTGTCTAAATGACGGTAAAATTGCTGCTGGAGGGGTTCTTGGGTGTCTAGGTTTGCTCAGAATCTGGGTATGGGTTCTTCCTTTTCTGCGGAGCTCTGGGGGATCCTTTCTGGCCTCAGGCTTGCTAAGAATCTGGGCTTGAAAAGACTGCTTGTGGAATCTGATAACCTCGAAGCTGTCAAAATGATCTCTGACAATAATGCTATTTGTTTAAATAGCCAGAATTTAATCAAAGGGATCAGAAAGGTTTGTTCTTCCTTTGATACCATCAGTTTCTGCCATGTCTTCAGGGAGCAGAATCGGGTGGCGGACCGTCTTGCAGCCCAGGGCCATATGAGGATGTTGGGAGTCTCTACCTTCTCTTCTCCTCCTGAATTCCTGTCTTCTCTCCTTTTAGATGATGTTGTGGGGGTTAACTTTCCTAGGCTAATCCCGGGTTAGTTTTTTGGACTGTTTTTTGTTTGTTTTTTTTCTTTCCCTTTCCTACCAAAAAAAAATATACAAATAACTATAATTATGACAAATAATAATTAATATAAATAATACTACATTATAAATTATATATAAATAATAATAAATTATTTATAAATAATTATAATTGTAATTATAATAAATAATGATGAATTATATATAAATAATACTAAATTATAAATTATATATTATATATAAATAATTATAATTATAATTATAACAAATAATGATGAATATAAATAATACTAAATTATAATAAATAATGATGAATTATGATGAATTGAACTAAACTAAACTGAACTGAATACTACTGAACTGAACTTAACTTAACTTATGCTGAAATTAAGTAAAAAAGAACATGACCTAAATGTTAGTGTTATATAATTCACACAATAGATTAAAAATGAAGTTCTCGTTTGCTCATGTGTAAAACTTATCTTCTCTTATAGGTATAATATCTATTTGGCTCCCCAAACTAAAACTTCAAAGTTAATTAGGATCTTAAACTGTTAAAATCTTCAATCAGGTCTCTGAACTGAGAAAAATGAGTCGTCATTCTAAAAAATTTATCAATTGAGGCTTCATTGGAAATCATTCAATTGAATAGTTTCAAACTCTCTTTCCTCATTTAGGGCTTGATTGGATGGGAGGGTTTAGAGGGGTTAATAAGGGAATGGTTAGTAATGGTTGATAGAAACCCTTGTTTAGGAGGAGGAAGGGTTAGTAAGGGTTTAAAAAAAAATATGGGAGTTTCAACTAGTCCATTTATTGATGGATGAAGAGGGAATGCTAGGTTCAATACCTAAGACCTATATTCTAACTAACTTACTAACAAAACAGAAAGATTCACAGTTTCATATCAACATTTGTTATCCATATTTACTAGAGATTAGGTGTTCACGTGATTGGATTATCGACACCCAAAATTCATCTATATTTATCATTTTTCTGCATTATGGAGTTCAACTTTCATAACTTTATGAACTTTATTGCTATATTATTTATAATCATTGTAATAAATAAAAGATCACACTAATTTTCACATTAGATAAGAAATTTATTAGTATTTAAAACAATCAAACTGGCATTCAACTCTCAAACTTGAAATGGTGGCTCAAAGAAGTAACAAAAAAAAAACACAACCTAAGCCTTACACCATACCATATTCATGGTCTATACCCTATAACTCAACATTTCTATCAGTAAATGTCACCATAAATTCCAAACTTTAAAATAAAATAAAAAAAAAATGAAAAATCAACCCTCAATCTCTACAAGGAAACTCCAAAAGGTGAATGAAAAACACACCGAAAAGAGCCCCCCATCCTATATGCATTCATATGTCATACCATACGTTAATATGTTTTTATACTATATATGAATTATGTTATTATATGTTAAAAGATAAAATATATGAAATGTGTTTCATACTGTTTTGACGGGCCTTCTCTTGGGCCTGGGACTGGGCCTCATTCTTCATTAAGGCCCATACTTCTTTACTCCTGCATTCTCCAATCGCCATTCCCCTCTTAGCCTAGCAATGAAATTATCAGCTTTCGCATTCACATCTGGACTCGGGCAAACGCTCGCATATCTACCTTCCATCACGTTGACTCTTTCCGTTGACCTATTGTCAACATCGTCAAATTCTGGAGAGCTGCAGCGTGAGCTATTGGCGCTCCCTATCTTCACATAGTCTCCCTTCATTCTGAATTTAAATCCTGGAACTCTGAACGGCGGAGTTGGAGGCGGAGGAGGCATAGGAATTAGAGGAGATTGTCCTCCGTTATTCACATTTTCTTCGTATACATTGTTGATTCTTGTTGGTAATGGCGGTCGGTTTGCGGAGTTAGAATTTCTCCGGAAGTGCACTCGAGGAGGTGTCGATGGCGCTAGCGGAGGTGGAGGTGGAGGTGGCGCCGGTGGTTGGACTTGATTTTTCCGTTTGGACCACCTCTTCGATGAGGAGAGTGATGGTCGAGGTGGAGGTGGCGGAGGCATTGGCGGAGATGAGAAGGAATGAATTCTCTTGTTTTTGCTTCCTTTTCTGAAGAAATTTTGAAATACTGATGGTGGAGGAGGAAGGGGAGGAGGTGGTGGCGGAGGCGGTGAAGGTGGAGGTATAGTAAACGACGTAGATTCATCCCGAGAATGAAGTGATTCATCGTAGAAAATTTTCCTTTTCAGTTTCTTTTTCCTTGTACTCTGATGGTACAATGAAATCAAAACCGTCTTCAATTCCTTAGTCGCATTAGTTTTTCTTCGATTACTTTTCCAGTGGTTACGCTCTAACCGCGGTCCCTTCACTACCGGTGATGTTTGCGGAGGAGGTGGTGGAGGAGGTGGCGGCGGCGGCGTTGTTGATGGCCGATTTTCTCTCATGAATCCATTGTCATTATCATCCGCTTCCTCTATCTTTTCTTCACGCGAAACTGTTCTATAAGTTCGTTCCTGTTTATGATTGTGTGTTACTACTGTAGGAGCGGGAGGTGGTGGCGGAGGAGGAGGAGGAGGAGGAGGCGATGGTGATGCTGGTGGTTGATCCCGCGGCTTCGGTGTTGAACGAAGTTTATAAGTATCAACCGGAATTTCCTTAACAGTAGATTCTTCCACTTCAAGTACAGTTTTCTGCCTGAGATGGTTAATATAATCGGACGACGACGAAGGAGATCGATATTTATGTATTTCAAAATCATCAAAGAAGCGAGACCGATCATCGCCGGAATGCCACAAAGATTCCTGTCTCAGATCTGGATAAGAGCTGCTATTCCTCTTTAACCGCCTGAGTCCACCGGAAGCCGGTGAGGCATTAGAGAACTGATCAAACCAGTTACCAGAAACCGAGTGACCGCCATTTTCTTCTTTATTACTTTGATCGGAATGTAAAACATTACGATTCGTGGTGTTATCGTCTCCACCGGAGGTCGAATCGTCGTCGTTTCTCCTAGCAAAGATCCCGCAGAGGATCGCAAACAAAACTAGAAATACATTGAGGGAATCCCAGCTCTTCTTGACAGCAACAGTTGGACGAAGTTTATGAGAGGTGGAAAAGGAGAAAAAAGAGGGGAAAATTAGGAGGAGGAAGAGAAGGAAAGCAATGATAGATAAAAGAAGGATTAGTAATGGAAGATTGAGGAGAGGAGACGGAGATGAGTTCCGGCGACGGGAAGGCATGGAGGAGGAGATGAGAGAAAAAGGCGGTACGGTGGGTATGTTTCAGTGATTGTTTAAGTTGGTGTGTTTGTGTATTGCTTGAGAGGGAAGAGAGATGGCTTTTTTTGCTTTTTGAGAAATTGGACCTTACAAGACAGGTGTTGCTTATTAAACAAATCAAATACTATCATGGGGTCGTTTTTATTTTATTTTTTTATGGAATTATGGGGTCGTTTTTTAAAGAATTAGTTGCTATTACTTAAGGTTTTCATTTGGTTAAATATTTTTATATATATTTGAATTATGATTGTTTTGGTTAAGCTTTCATTATTTTATATTATATATTTTTTTAGGAAAAGTTTAGGGGTAAGTTGGGAAAGCTGGAAGGTCATATAAAGATTTAAAAAAAATTATATATAGAAATTCTCTTGAATACGAGAGAGTGTTATGAAAATTGTCTTCTTACTGTTGAGTTCATTCTTATCATACATATAATATGAATTTACTAGTTTATATTTTTTTATTGTTTATTAGATAAAATAGGTCATAGAATATAACTAAGTATCAAAGTGGATCGTTAAATATCTGCATATAAATCCCTATAATAGAATATTTATATAGAGAGGTAAACAAGAAGAAGATGTATGTAGCGATACGTGTAATATATCTTCAGTGTTGCAAATGGGGACAAGTGGATGAGAACTGTTTTCTTTGTCCCCATCTCATCTAGATGGAGAAGCTCTCTTCCTGTTCCTATTTATAAAATGGAGAAAATATAATTCACGTTCTCATCTCATTTCTCAAATTCTAAATAACACAATCTTTACTGAAATTCAAAAGTTTCTCATATAATACAATTAATCTATAAAATATTAGTATACTTGATACAAAAAAAATATATATATCAATTATAATTCATAGGTTATACATCAATCTATCAAATATGAAATAAATAAAAAAATATCCAAATACAAAATAAACAAATAAAAATCCATCTAAACTATATGGGGTGGGGATTCCCGTCGGATGGAGAAGGAGATCCTCGTTCCCGCTCCATCCCCGTCTCTGGAAAGAAAATTTTATCCTCCTCACTCCATTGAGAAAATAAATTGAGTTTCACTGGACGAATCTGTACCTTAAACTTTTGACATAGATCTTTATCTGAATATCAGACACACGATCATGGAAGAAATTGAAGTGGCCACGTATTAATTTTTAAGTGTATATCTGGAATCCATGTCTAAAGTGTCTTACCGTGACCGTTGGTTTGTCTCCAAACCTTTTATAAAACGAATACATAACAAAAGATCAAGTATTTCCCATTTTATAATTAATTATATTTTTGATAATATATGTGTCTAAAAAATAAATTACATATAAGATAATAAAGACAAATAGGTTGCTTAATACAAATGATATATAGATTTTTAGATCTCAATTAATTTAATTTAATTCAATCAAAGTTAAATTAACATTTAATATTATTATGATTTGACTGCAAACATGATAAATATATGGTCAATCAATCATAGTTTTGCAATTTCATTAACAAATTGACAAAACTACAAAAATTTCAATTATCAGCCAAACAGACAATGACATAAACACAAATCCAATTAAGAAATAACATTCTCAAACTTTAATCATCTTAATTTGTTCGTGTTATTTGTATTTCCGTACGTCTGTGCTTTTTCAACAATTATATAGTCATTTTATCTAATATTTTGAAATGTTTCTATTTTTTTTTTTTGAAAAAAATGAATGAATTAATATAAATCAGAGAGAATAACATCGGTAATCTGTGGCGGTGGACATACCCACTCACCAAAATCAGAGCTAGAACTAACGGCCTTCGCTAACGAATGGGCTGCTAGGTTCGCTGATCTTCTAACAAATGAGATCGAAACTAAGTTCAGATCTCGTAATAGTAAACAACAATCTTTTACAACATCAGAGAGATATGAGAGATTAAAATTTTGATGTTGAATGGCCTTCACAACCTCGTAACAGTCCGACTGAACTTCAACGTTAGCTAGATTTAGAGACTTGATCCAGCTCAAAGCCTCCTTCACTGCTACAGCTTCAGCGATCGTCGGGTTTATGAAGTCTGTAAATCCCACTTTTCTTGCAAATATGCAGCTGCCAGTATAGTCACGTATCAGCATTCCAGCAGAGCTGAATTTCTTTTCTGTGTTCATTCCCGCGTCTACATTGCAGACAAGGCTGCCTAGCTGCGGTTTTTCCCATTTTGCTTTTTCTGCGTTCGGTACTGATCGGTTCTGCACTTCCGGTCTTACCCTCGCCTTCCAACTCTGCATTTCAATAGTTGCTGCTGTTAAAACTGAGTCTGCCAAGCTAAACTTCTTCTCCCAAACCGTTCGGTTGCGATTTTTCCATAAATTCCAAAGGATAACTGAAATAGTTTCTATTGCAGGGGAGTTTTCCTCTAATTGCAAAGTAAACCAATTGAAAAAATCATTTATCCTTTCCATTCTATTGTCCGAGAAGTATTTCTCCCAGACTTGTTTGGCAAGCAGACACGACAGAAATACGTGACTTTCATCTTCTCCCGTCTCTCCGCAGATCGGACACTTGTTGATCAGCATACTGTGTCTTCGACTGAGGTTGGACAGGGTTGGTAAGCAACGTGTCCGAACGCGCCAAAGGAAGTTTTTTACCTTAGGGGCTACGTTTAATTTCCACAGTCTTTTCCAATTAACTTCCTCTGTCGTCTCAACTACGTCTCCTGGATTTCTAACAGCCAGTAAATAACCACTTCTTACTGAGTAAGCTCCATTCGGATTATGGTACCATAGCCACGAATCTGGAATACCGGGTCTGCCTCGCGGAATAGACAACATTAATCTGTTGTCCCTTGTGTTGAACATTTCTAAGACCTGCTGTCGGTTCCAACTGCCTGTTTCATCAAACAAATCGCCCACAGACTCGACTGTTGTTTCAGTAGGTCTGTCGCTGCTGATATATGGATTTTCCGCGTCTGGCAGCCATGGTTCGCTCCAAACACTTGTTGTCAGCCCATCTCCGATTTTCTTTCGGAGTCCCAATTGCAGTACTTCTCGACCTGCAATTATACTTCTCCAAGTATAAGACGGGTTATGTCCTAAGGAAGCATGGAGGAAATCAGAGTTGGGGTAATAGCGAGCCTTGATGATTCTTCCCACTAGCGAATTCGGATTCTGCAATAGGCGCCAGCCTTGTTTTGCGAGAAGCGCTGTGTTGAACTGGTGAATGTCCCGAAAACCCATTCCTCCTCTGACCTTTGGAATGCTCATCCTTTCCCATTTTTTCCAGTGAATCCCTGTCCCATTCGGACCTGTGGATGTTTCTATTTAATAATAGGTAAAGTCTAACTGTTTGCTTTACCTTTTGTCAAACTGATATCAGAACAAAAATTGTCAAAACAAAATTGGGATTTTCATTTGCGACCAGAAGATGATTGGGGTTTTTCGGTTATTTAATAAAGAGAGAGAAAGTGACGAAAATGAAAATTCTAAGCTACTTTAATTCTCTAACCTCTTAATTTTAAGGTTATTTAGTAAAGAAAGAGAAAACGATGAAAATGATGATTTTGGAAAATAAAAAATTTGGTTTCATAATAAATGTGATACCAAACAACTTTAATTCTTGAAATTTTCCATTTTGAAATTGTTAGCAGTCATTTTTATAATGTCAAACTAAACGATACTCATTTTTAATAAAACAAAAACTTTAATCCGGGTCTGGTGGTGAAGCTCTTAGCCTAGTGGTTGAGAGTTTACCTATGCCTTGGGAGGTCATGGGTTCGAATCACATCCGGGTCTGGTGGAGATTTTTCTTTCTTCTTTAATGTAAGCGCATTGTGCGCAAATTTTATAAAAAAAAAAACAAAAACTTTAATCCATGTTTGAATAAAAACAAAATTTCAGATACTATTTTGATTAAAAAAAACACTTAAGTTTTTTTAGACTTTGCCCTTAATAAAATTATTATGGATAAAAATAGGAAAAAAATAATTTTTGTTCAAAATATAATCTAGGTGTCTATATCATCCAGCTTTTATATATATATATATATTAAACAATTTATTAGTTATTACATTAGTCACTTTTTTTATTTTACAAAGAAATTATAGAATCTATCTATAAATTTTATATAAATGACACATTACAGTAAACCTTCATAAATTAATACTCAATAAATTAATAATCTTTTTAAAATAATAATTTATTCTAGTTCCGACTTTGACCAGTTCAAAAAATGATCAATTTTAATAAATTAATAAGATAATAATTTTTTGGAACAACTCTTTGTTTTATTATCTCTATAAATTAAAAATTTCTCAAATATATATGCCAAGTATATATAGATATATTTAGGATAATTTAGCAAAATATGAACTCTATAGTATTTTGTTTTTTCTTGAAATTTAAATCTAGTTGAATTTCATTTTAACTATTCTCAGTGCATTCAAAAGTTTTGGTGTGCTCTTGTCAAATTGTAACAAAAAAAAATGTAAAAAGTGGTTAGTGTTATAATTGATTCATTTCTTGTGACTAGTTCCAAAGGTACCGAATCATTCTCACTTCATCCCCAGCTTCATCACTCTATAAATTAATAATTAATAATTTATTGATTAATTAATATCTCTATAAATTAATAAAATTTCATGATCCTAATATTATTAATTTATAGAGGTTTTACTGTATATCATTATGTAAAAATTTTATGATTAAGCTTTATCTACAATTTTATTATATTAATGCAATTGAAAAAAAGTAATATTAATAATAAAATTATATTACTACTATTTAGCCTATTTTTGAAAATATAAATAATCAAATTTACAATAATAATAAATCTAACTTTAATATAATATTTCTATCATATTTGTATCTAGGGGTGAGCATGGTCCGGTTCGGTCCAAAAACCGAACCAACCCGAATTGGACCGAACCAAATTACCTCTATTTTTTAAGGCCAAACCAAACCAAATTATAATTCGGTTTGGTCTGGACCGAACCGAATGATTTCGGTTCGGTTCGGTTCGGTTCATGTTTGGACCAAACAAAACACTAGAAACCTACAACTACTTGTGTCTTGACTAACTAAATAATTATATAAAGACAATAATCATATAATTAGCTTTTCTTTTGTACATATAATTAGTTGAGAGAAAAAAAAACATATTTAATTGTTTTTTTTTCTATATATAATTAGTTAATTAATTTAACAACTTAAAACTAAAAGTAGTATATATTGTATTTTGGTTTGGTTTTGTTCGGTTTTGGACCAGACCAAACCAATCCGGACCGAAAACCAAACTAGTTTAAAAGTTAGGACCGAACCAAACCAAATTATAATTCGGTCCGGTTTGGTCCGGTTTTTTCGGTCCGATTTTTTCGGTCTTTGGGTTTTCGGTTCGGTTCTGCTCACCCCTATTTGTATCGGCTCTCCATTATTCTTTCGTTTATACCTTTTTCGAATTTAGCACGAGCGGAAACGGTTTATCTTGTTCGTAAATCAATAGATCTACGTGGTTGCAACAAAAGAAAGGATTCACATCCAAATGTTCAGATCGACTTAAATGATGATGACTGGTTTGCGGGTGTTTTTTTATGGATTTGGAATTACGAGAAGTATATATTTTCTTGTTCTGTTATGTTTTTAATACATTTTATAGTTATTTTTGCTCTTTGTAGTTATTTTAGTGCCTTTATAGTTCTTGTAAGGTTTCATTTCTTGTGTTTTTCTTGTTGTACTTATTTATTTGTTCATTTATTAAAGATATTAGTGTTTCTATAAAAAAAAAATATATTAAATACATACATATATAATAATAATCATCAAGAAATAATATTTTAATAAATAATTATATACAAAATTTAACATAAATTAATTCAATATTTTATAATGTTAGATAAATTAATATAATAAAAAAATCAATTATTACCTATAAAAAGGGTAAATTACATATATGGCCACTCAACTTTACACATTTAATATTATGACTATCAAATTTCAATTCTTAACAGTATGGCCACTGAACTTTACACTTTTTAACACTGGTGGTCACTCAATGCCTCAAAACGACCATTCACGACCTAAAAATAAAAAATTTGAAGCGTTAATGATATTCTAAGGAATTTTAATTCTTGAAAATTTTCGTTTTGAGGTCATTTATGTGTTGTTTTGTTAGGAGAGATAGTGAATTTTTAGAAAGAGAAAGCTCCAAAAAAATGTGATTTTGGAAAATAAAAAATATGGTTTCATGGTAAATGTTGTTTTGAATAACTTTAATTCTTGAATATTTTCATTTTGAGGTCGTTAACAATCACTTTAAGGAGTCGGTGAAAATTGAACGGTCACCGATGTTAAAAAGTGTAAAATTCTGTGGTCATACCGTTAAGAATTGAAGTTCAGTGACCATAATGTTAAAATGGGTAAAATTCAATAGTCGTCGGTGTAATTTACCCCTATAAAAAATCAACTAATTACTTCCTCAAATTATTTACTTCCTCAATTATACCTTTGTAATAATTGATCCTTTCATAAACTTGAAAAAAAATACGTCCTTGAGGCTTGTGAGCTTTCTATTTTTTTTTTTTTTTTAAATCATTTCTAAATTTTGTTTAATAAGCTCACTCGAATTTAAATTATTTGATTTTTTTTTATGAAAGGACGAATCTACCTTTGTTGTATTTGTACTCCATAAATAAAAAAGAATTATGTATGAAAATGATTACCACGTGTAGTCCATAGTGTATAGGACACGAATAAAGTTTACAAAAATAGTGTTTTTTAATGATTGGAGCGTGGAAGCAATCATTAACTCCTGTCCTTTTTTACAACCAAAAACTGAAAAACATCCGAGAAAAAAAAGAACTCACCACCTTTTTAATCATCCAAAGAGGATATTCAAACTTTGCCCTTTTCACTATTAATCACTTTCTAAAACATCTTTATATGAAAATGGAGGAGTAAATTTCAACAATGTTGACTCAATAGGGATTAAATTCAAGGGTTCGAATAGTGTGAAAGTGGAGTTAAATACCCTATTCATCAAACATATTTTCTTATTGTTCAAGCTTTAGAGATGTTCCAAGTTCTCTCTTCGCATAATAATTGGGCTTTAGGGTATTGGGCTTCAGGGTAACTCCAAGAAGTGCTTATAGTCTGGGTTTCTCCGAAAGACAGTTGGATGAAGATTAATAGTGACGGTGCCAGACAGGAACGGCTCTAGGTTTTGTAGGTAGTGGGGGCAAACTATATATGCGATGTAAATAAATTATATAAAAAAATCAATAATAACATAAATAAATGGCTTAATACATCATTTGTCCCTTCAACTTGTCTACAAAACTTGACCGGCTTGATAGCTCCCTCAATTTGTATAAAATATTTAGTTAGCCCCTTAAATTTGTTTAAATATAATCAATTGATCACTCGATTGCAAAAAAAAAAAAAAAATTAAATGTGAAATAACGCATCTTAGAATGTTATTACATAATTCAAAAATAGATTAAAAAGAAAGTTATTACTTGTTCAAATATAAAATTTGTCTTCTCTAATATTAGAACGGTATACCCGATCTTGGTCGTTTTACTTTTTTTTAAACGCGTGCAATAATTCTTTCGTATTTAATTTACTTTTTTTTTACAACCGAATGATTAATTGATTACATTTTATGCAAATTCAAAAAGCTAACTGAACATTTTATGCAAGTTGAGGGCTATCGAACACTTTGAAAGTTCATGATACCAATTACGCTTTTTAAACAAATTGAGGAAGCCTAAATAAATAAATTCAACAATTGGAAATCAAACTATAGATGTTAAATTGGAAATCAAAGTTGCTAAATTGCTTTAATTTCTAAATTGCAAATGCTGAATTTAGAATAAAATATCAAACATCAAATAAAAAGTACTAAGAGGAAACAGAGACAAACAACAACAGAATAAAAAAACCAAAATTAGCAAACCATTTAACCATACACATATTTCATTTCATGAATCATAATAATAACAACTTAACAAGCAATTAAGAATTAAAGGTTAAATTAACAAAAACATTAACCTTCTTTCTTCTAGTTTGAACTCAAATTGAGAAAGAAGAACCAGACAGATAAGCAACCACAAAAACAGCAACAACTTTCGTTCTTCTGGTATGCTGGTGAGGGACGGCGGCATCACGACAGAGAGAGAGTGAGAGAGAAGAGAATAAGCAGCTTTGGGGTTAGACTTTTGATTAGAGGAATTCGATTTTGAGAGAGAAGAGGGAGAGATTTAGAAAGAAATTAGGGATTAGAATTTAGAGAGGACTCTAACTTGATGGATAGATTTAAGTTTTTATATTTAATTTCTGATTAGTTATACACAAAACGACGCCGTTCTACTTAAGTGGAACGACGTCGTTTTGTGTAATTAAATCAGACAAAATAATTAGACCTAACTTTTATCTTTCTTCTTCTCTATTCTGCGCAGCTTCTTCAGTGGTCTTCAATGGAGTCTATGGGGGCAACCTTTAAAAATCAAAAATCAATACACATGGTTTGTTCTTTTTCAAAATCTCAGTGGGGGCAAGTGCCCCCATTGCCCCCACTGTAGATTCGTCCCTGGTGTCGGATAAGGCAATCCCGAATATGCTTCGACGAGAGGTATTATTAGGAATAGTTGATAAGTATCCAATTTAACGTTCCAATGTCCACTTTAGTGCTAGGTTATTTAATTAATTTAGTGTTATTTCGGATATTATTACTTGTTTTGGTATGATTTGTCTCCACATGACTCAAATGATTAAAAGGAGCAGAATTAGACTTAATTTGAAGAAACTTTGGACTTGAAACGAAATTGGAGTTAGTCTTGCCCAAGATGAACTGAATCATAGGAGCTGAAACGAAATTAAGTTAGTCTTGCCCAAGACTAGCTGAATCAAAGGAGCTGAAACGAAATTGGAGTTAGTCTTGTCCAAGACTAAGACCTCCAAACTGATGATGTTTAGATTGATCAGGACTTTTTCCTACTCAAAAAAGAAGGCAGAAAATAAGGGATATGAGAAGATTAGAAAAGATTTGTGATTGGGAAAGATATTCTTTTGTTAGCTAATTTGGAGGGATATATCTTATTTACAAAAACATTAGGTTTTTAGATTAGATTATCTCTCTCTTTTCTTTTTTAGACTTTTACATTTTCCAGAGAACGTATCTTTCATACTGGAAAACTCGAAACACTTATTTTTGTTCTTAATGGCTATTCATAGCTAAACCCTTTATTTCGGTTAAGGGATAATTCAAAGGCAGGAATCTTCAAGTATTGTGAGATTGTTTCTCTTCTAGTATTTTCTCTTTATTTATATCATTTGTTTATTCACTGTGTTTAGGGATTTTATCTCAATTGTTAGTTTGCTTTTGAATGATACGGCTGATTGTTCATTTGATTAAACTGGCATACAGCTGTCTGATTAAACTAGATAATCAATGAGTCATTATTTAGTTAAATCTGAGTTAGTAGTAATTGATGGTATAAAGTTGAAATCTAGATTGTATTTGGGGATAATTATATTGACAACTGAGAACTCTCCATGTGACATTAATACATCTATTTTTGACTTTATCTCATCAAGTGAATGAGTAATTAAGTTTCTGAATCGATATCGCTGAGAATCGGTTGGCTTAGATTAGGTTCTTCTAATTCCTAACACTGTTAACGGGTTGAATCTTAGCCGCTGAGGTAAGGTTATTCGTTAATTATGAGTTAACTACAATCTTACTTGGTTAATTCATTATTTAGGAAGAATATACCAAACTAGTCTGATATGCAATTTAGAAGAAACGTCATTTTTGTCAATGATCAAGACTAACCGAATTCCTTGCCTGAGAATCCCTTAGCTGAAATTCTAATTAATCATTTCATTCAATTTCAACTCAACTTTATTACTTTTGTTAATTTAGCAATCAACTATTCTAATTCCCTCTTTTTACTTTTTATTTATTTGTTTAGTTATATTTGCAAATTAGATCAGTATTAGTCCTTTGGGTACGACCTTTGCTTACCCTTGTGCAAGCCTAAGGGCTGTGAAGTTATATTTATTTTTGGTGGATTCGACAACCGTCAATAGTAATGGAGAATGTTTTGGTGGCGTTACTTGCAACTTGGCCATTTGCATGACATTGCTTACTGAGTTCCGAGGTCTTTGTTATGGCTTTGAGCTAGTATGGAAAAAAGGGTATCATAGAGTCATCTTTTGAACTTGATTCCCAAATGGTGGTGAGTCTTGTGCAAGAGTTTGATAGATCGACTCATAGTTTCTTCTGGTTGATTGCGGGTGTAAAAATCTTATGAATCAGAATTAGAAGATTCAGGTACAATACAATATACCTTTAGAGAAGGTAATAAAACAGCTGACTAGTTGGCGAGTTTCATAGGAACTTTTTCCTTGGGTCATCACGAGTGTAGTATGCCTTTTGTAGACCTTCGAGATATCATCTCTGCTGATTGTTGTGAGTTTGACACGTTTTAGTCTGTGCGAAGCTAGTTTTTCTTTTCTTTCTTTTTTGTTTTGCTTGGGGCTCAGCCCTTCCATTGTAACAAAAAAATGACGTTTCTGTCAAATTTATAGGTCATTCTATGAATGAGGTAGTTCATGCTTAAACTAGGTATTCTAATTCCTTGTCAGAACTTGTGGAGTGAGATTCTGTCCCTCTAAATTTTATTTTACATTTCCTGTTTGTTGATTTCGTTTAATGAAACTTATTTTTCTTTAAAAAATCTCTCTATAATATCTACAGTAGTCAATTTTTATTTCCTATCCATGTTCATTAGTAATGTTTGCAAATTATATAAAATATAACATGCAAAATAAATGCTCAAAACCATAAAACTAAGATTAACTACAACATAAACGAAATAATAATGAAAACTACTTAATAAGTCTCTTAAAAAAAATACTTAATCAATTCAAAAAAAAAAAAACTTAATAAGAGTTTGTTGGAAAGATCAAGTGAAGGAAAAATGATTTATTGAAATCAAGAAGAATCTGAATTACAATATACAGAGAAAAATTGATTGAAGAACTTTACAATGATCAAGCAGTCTTTTATAATGAACTGCTAACAAATACAGTTACAGACTCAACTAATTGATAACCAACTTGTAACTATGTGGTTGACAACTAACTATGGTTAAGCTAAACTTCTCTAATTAACAAACTAACTCAACACTCCCCCTTCAAACTTGGTCCAGTTATGTTGACAACTCCAAGTTTGCTCAAAAATTTGTCAATCTGAACTCCATTCATAACCTTTGTAAAAAGCTAGTTGCTAAAGTGATGAAACATGTGGTGTTGATATAAACCCCTGCTCCACATAGTCTCTTATAAAATGAATATCGATATCAAAATGTTTAGTGTTCTCATGATCAATAGGATTAGTTGCTATAGCTATTACTGAAGTATTATCACAGTTTAGTGGGATAGGTCTTTCTACTTCAACTTGAAAGGTTTGGAGCAAAAAAGAAATCCATTTGAGTTCACAAGCTGTTATAGCTAGGCTTCTATATTCAGCTTCTCTGCTGAAGACCTGCTGACTATAGCTTGTTTTTTGCTTTTCCAGGAAATCATTGATTTTCCAAGAAAGACATAATACCCTGTTATTGAACGTCTAGTTGTCTTACACACCCCCCAATCTGCATCGCAATAGGCTATTAGCTTCATCTTGTCCTGAACTGGATAAAATATCCCTCTAGTCAGTGTCTTCTTCAAGTATCTCATAATGTGAATTGCAGCATCGAAGTGGTGTTGCATTGGTTCAGTCATAAATTGACTTAATTGTTGTGTTGGAAAGCAAATGTCTGGGCGTGTGAACCCCAGATAAAGCAATCTTCCTATTAATCTTTGATAAACATCTAGAGATGACAGTTTAGGTGTGACTTGTTTTGGTTGAAAACCACTAGGAAGTGGTGAGTTTGCTAAATTTGCATCTTGTATCTGGGCATCAGTTAATAAATCTCTGATGTATTTCATCTGAGATAAGAACATGCCCTCTCCTGATCTTGCTACTTCTACTCCTAGGAAGAATTTGACATAGCCAAGATCCTTAATTGTGAACTGTTGATGAAGAAAATCCTTCAACCTTATTATTTCAATCTCTAATGTACCTGAGATAAGCAAGTCATCAACATAAAGAACCAATGCAATGAAAACATCTCATGTTTGCTTTGTGTATAAACAATGATCATGTTTAGATTTTAGAAAGCCAAATTGGACTAACTTAGCTGACATTTCCTTATTCCACTGCCTCCCTTCCCGTTTCAATCCATATAAACTCTTCACCAATTTGCACACTTGCCCCTCCTTTGCTTTGGCATAACCCTCAGGGGGTAACATGTAAAGCTCTTCTTCGATAAAGCCATGTAAATAGGCATTATTACTATCTATTTGGGGAACTGGCCAAGCTTTTGCTGCGGCAATTGCCAAAAAAATTCTAACTGTCACCAACTTAGCTATAGGTGAATATGATTCATTATAATCCAAGCCAAAAATTTGATTATAACCTCTTGCCACTAGCCTAGCCTTAAATCTGTCAACTGTTCCATCAGACCTTCTTGTAATTTTGAAAATCCACATGGATGTAATTCCTGTCTTGCCTGGTGGTAAATCAGTCAAAATCCAGGTTCCATTGTTTTCTAAGGCTTGTAACTCAAGTGACATTGCTTCCTGCCATCTAGGATCGGTGGCAGCTTGTTTATAAGTTTTTGGTTCCTGCTCAGTAAATAAGTTGCTGAGAAAAGCTTGATGATTGGGTGAATAATGGGGCGAATCACATAAGGTAGTGTCTGAATTAGATACTTGAGCAGTGTTAACAAAATCTGTCATCCATACTGGTTGTTTGATAATTCTGCATGTTCTTGAGGTATTTGTAGGTTGAGTATTTTCAACAGTTTCTGGTGAAGAAGAATTAGAATTTACAGGTTGATCTGTAGAAGAATGTAGAGTGTCATTTGGTATTTGGGAAGTTGAGATTAATGGAATGTTGTTATTGCAAGAATCTGTGAGTAATTGTTTGAAAGGAAAAGAAGTTTCATGGAACTTTATATCTCTGGTGGTGATGAACTGCTTAGTATCACATCTGTATACCACATATCCCTTTTGACCATTAGCATAGCCCATAAAAACAGCTTTGTAAGCTCTCTCATCAAAATGTCAAGAAAGGGTCGAACCAACATGCAAATGTAGCACAAGAAGGAACTAGTGGAGATATGGAAGGAGAGCAGGATGGAGTACAATCTTTGATACCATGTTGGAAAGATCAAGTGAAGGAAAAATGATTTATTGAAATCAAGAAGAATAATCTGAATTACAATGTACAGAGAAAAACTGATTGAAGAACTTTACAATGATCAAACAGTCTTTTATAATGAACTGCTAACAGATACAGTTACAAACTCAACTAATTGATAACCAACTTGTAATTGTGTGGTTGACAACTAACTATGGTTAAGCTAAACTTCTCTAATTAACAAACTAACTTCAACAAAGTTAAATTGAATGAAATTAAAAGTTAAAAACTCACGAAATTTAAATAATTAAATTGAATGGAATTAAATTATCGGGGTAACCATTCGAACTGTGAAATAAATTCTACACCTTCCTGAAAAAATAAATTCTAAATATTCTTGAAAAAATCCATGAAATAACTCTAATTATTTCCACTAAAACTCACTTATTAATATGTTAATTTGGACTTCTAAAATTAAATAAACATAGGTTTTGCTCATTAATTTTCATCCTCCTAAACCAATCAATCTAAAGATGTACTCGTATTTATAGGATTTTAGAGTTAAAAAGGGAAAATGGCAAAATCAGAAAAAATGGAAAAAATGGGACTAGGTCACCTGATGCGCCAGCTGTGCCTAGCTAATGCCACACACAGCTGGTGACATGTCAGGTCGTTCCTAACTCATGCCAAACACTTTCCTGACACACGTCAATTTGGCGTGTGCTAGACACGCACTTGATGCATGAGTCTCCCTAATTTTCTTTTGATAACACCTTTTCTCTCAAAAGCGTCATTATTAACATTCAATTTTGTAGTTGTGGTATTTCTAGACTCGTTTCAGCATCATGATAACTTCTATTTCACGGGTCTTGTGCTAAAAAAGACTATGTAATGTCAATTTTCGATTTCATCCCGAGTTTTACTCAAAACTTTACTGAGTCATAACTTCTTACCCTGACTTTCAAATCGAGCATAATTATTCTCGTTAGGCATAGACTCGCAATTACTATGTGAAGATGGAGGGTAATATTCGACCAATAGATTACTTACAAGTGGACTTATCGGATACCCACTGAATGGTGCATATAGGTATGGAATCATGGGTGAAAACCTTAGAAACTGGCTTCCCACATATTTCATATCTCCCATAGGTATAGAGTGTTAGACCGTGGGTCTAGAGTGCGCAACAATGGCCACGAATGTCATAGGGATTGAGGCATGTAACTGTCATCCCTTTATAGCGTTGGAATTGAGATTCACGAGTCCCACACTTATATCACGGGTATGCTCTACAGTTTAAGTTCTCAGTATACACATATATATTGATGTCTGGAAACAAGATTCTAGGGTTCAAACCTATTCATAGTGAGCCACTACCAACCAGAGTCTGAGGCTTATTTCTCACCTACACTCTGGCCATCATATTTGTAGATAGGTGGGGTGTTTCCTCCATCCTTCCTAGCTCAAAATCTATCCTAACTAGTACCATGGAAAACGTGTTTGCATCCTCCGACCTCATATCAAAGGAACTTTCTGAACGAATTTGTCGATAGATTCCGTAGGCGATGTGGTGTATTGAAGGTCGTAGGATCTTTATTATTTGTGATGTCTTCAATGAGTACCTCCACTATCTTTTGCTGGAACCACCATCGATGTTTATCGTCAGTAAGCTGGTGAAACCATGTGAAATCTCAGCTCCACGCTTACTACATCAATGATACTTTGTGGATATTTTAGTGCTTGGATCTCCGGTATTCATAATCATCTGAAGGTTTTCCTACAAAATGAAAGAGGTGCATGCTGACCGACATAAACCATTTAATCCCTAAGTTAGCAACTTTCAGGAGATGGGGGAAAATAAAGGAGGCTAGAGTTTCATACATGCACAGGCTCTCTTAATCCCCCTAGTTATAGCTTCTCATATTTTCTATTGGGATTGTAGGATATTGCTATTGAAGGACTGTTGTCCATATAGAAAGCCTCCACGTGTATTATGCTTTTAAGGAGTTGTCCACGCTGTACTCCCTTAGGCGCATGTATCGTGATTGTCATTTTTTTGACTCTAGTATATTCAGATAGTTATGTGGTAGCTATTGTCCGGATTCCTCACGTGGAGTTATAGGGTATTCAGACAATTACTTGTCATTTTGCATTCGAACCCTGTCATGTGATTCAATAGCATTTAGCGCAGTCTTCTCATGAAAGCCCGAAGGATAACACTCACCCTATTATCATTATGTAATGTAATTAGGTGCAACATAATAATAATAGCTAAAGTGGTACTCATAGAAGTTTAACGGCATAACACTCGTTTCACCCCTAAACTAAAACTTCAAGGTTAATTAGGATCTTAAACTATGAAAATCATCAATTGAGTCCTCATCCTATCCTATTTGATACAGACCGTAATGATTTCCGTGTTAGTTCAAAATGAGATTGGGAAAGAGAGTTTGAAACTAATCCACCAAATGATTTTCGATGAAGACTTAATTGATGCTTTTTATTTAGAATTGTGATTTAATTGATGATTTTTTAGATATGATTGATAATTGTGATAGTTTAAGATTTTAATTAACTTTGAAGATTTAATTCAGAGAGACAAACAATTGATATGACAAGTTTAATAAAAAGGAATGAAAGAAAAACACAAGATATCCTTACTAGCAACCCTAATTAAGATCCTATTATATAGGATTTGTTTTTGTCGTTAGAAATGGACCCTCCTCCCCTCCTACATTTGGATTTTAATGTTGACTTAAATATATGATTCGAAATCTTTCAAATATATATATATATATATGATTCGAAATGAAATTTCATCAAAAAGAAAAAGTATATATATAATGAACTTAAAATAACTTTTAATCGTTTCGATTTCAAATGAATGTTTAAATTCTATTTATCTAATATATTATCATTTCAATAAATCTTACCTAATAATTTGAGATTGAACAATTGAAAATTTTGGACAAGGCATATTTAGTCCTAAGATCTTTATTTTATTTTATTTATTTATTTATTAAGTCTCATGTAATAGGTGATTCTGATATTTTGAAGGCTAAAGATAAAGTAGTAAATGAATATCTAATAAATATGTAAAAGTAAAAAAAAAAAAATCAACTATGTGAAATAGAATTATTTAAAATTGACAAAAAATTTTTGATACATTTAAAAACATTGAATTTCATATAAAAAAATATATTTTATTTCGCTTTAAATATCCAATTACTCATACAAAATATTATTTACGAGCATTTCTAGGTGTAGAATCACTAATAATAGAGTTTATATCAATATACTCTAACATATTTATCTCAATACATAAATGGTTACATATTCGATATTTCGTCATATAGTTCTTTAATAATTTTAATTTTGAAAATTTTCTTTCAACTGGTACGACGTCACTACTATAGTTATGTGGATTCGAAATGCAATAGAATATTTAAATAACAATATGATGATTTGAAAAACTCAATAATTTCAAATGATGACATGAATGCATTTAGTAAATTTATTTGCAATATTTTCATTTCTGAAAACATTATCTACATCATATAAAAATTATTATAAAAAAATATAATCATATTCCTATAACGCTTATATATTTTGAGATTTAGTGGGTGTTTATTTTAGCTTTTCGGATGAGCGTTTAACATTTTATTCCAAACCGCATGAAATATAACGTTTGGTTAGGTTTATATAACCGCCGCGTTTAGCATTTTCTCTTGAAACTGCAACATTTCGAAGTTTTTCATGGACAACTGTTTGTAGTTATTTGTTATTGATAAAATTATCCTTTTTATTTCCAAAACATGTTTTTTAAAACATGTCCATTTTAACATAATTTCACCAAACACTAATAATTAAATAACTAATAACAAACAACTAACAACAGCAGCAACATCTATTAACTAACCGCTAAACCAAACAGACCCTTGATTTCTGTATTATTCGTAGAAAAAATATTACTTTTGAGCCTTCCTTGATTAGTCCCTAGTTAAATGCCCCTCCGACCCATACCCAAAAACCGGATGCATGCATAAACAGTAACTAAATATAAATAATTTGATATAATTCTGCAGAAGGATAACGTTAGAGTTCCTTTTCCCTCTTTTCTTATAAACTTTTAATTTTCCTATCTTTAAAAGATATAATGGCCTATTATTTCTTTTATTGTTTTGTCGTTTTCTTTTAATTTGGACCTTTGGGAAAAGTACATATATATCTAATCAAACTCGAAACCTCTTTTTTGCTCCTTTGAAATACTTGTTTAAACTTCCAAATCCTACTTGAAAAGTGGAAGCTTTTCTTAAAAAAAACAAAAAAAAACAAAAAAAAAGAAAGATATTAATACATTCACTTTAGAAAAACAATAAAAATTCAAGGGAAAAGTACGAAAAAATGAAAAAATGCATGTGGTTTGCCTAATTTACAAACACAAGCATGTGGTTTAAAAGTTTACAAATAAAAGTCCGTGGTATGTTTTATTTACAAAACAAAGTATTATAATTACACAGTTAAGTTATGATTACGACTAAATAGATTTTTAACTTAAAAAAATTATTCTTAATTATCAGCAAAACACAAGCTCCAAAAAAAACAACTTCCTAAATCGAAACAATAAATAATATGATGGAATTTTACGTTCTTTTACTAATCTGGCAGTTTATGAACTAAATTGATATTTAAGGTCATTTTACACGGTTGAAATTTGATTTTGTGATTTATGTTTTGTCAATATATAAATGTAACTGAAAATAAAATTAAAAAACGCTCTTATTGTCATCAATTACTTAAAAGTTTAATTTTATATAGTTTGTTTTGTAAAAAAAGCAAACCACATACCTCTATTTATAAACTTTTAAACCACAGACCTATATTTGCAAATAAGACAAGTCACAAGCATTTTTTTTTCGTACTTTGCCTAAAATTCAATGGACATAAATCCACTGATATTTTTGTATATAGCTTGTTTACTTGCATTTAAATTATTACTGTTTAGTTTTATTCAATTATAATTTATGATATTGAAAATGTAAATTTAAACTTATTTAATGTACTTTTTGAATTATAATTTTTGAATTACTTATATTAAAACGTACTATTTTTTCTATAAATAAAGTAAATTATCTTTCTTTTTAAAAAATAAAAATTATTAAATTAATTAATAAATAACTAGATCGCTTTTGATATATATATAATCACGTCTTGTCAGAATATGATGCATGCACAATTTTTTATGATATTATGTATAGGAAGAGAATGGTTCCATCCAATAATGTAGAGAAAATTGACATACATAAGCAATTTAATGTTCAAAGCATCACTCTTTACTTTCCCACATAAGTAGAGAAACCAAAGATAACTTGAACATAAGATTATTTGTACTAGTGACAAACCCAACCTTAATTTCTTTTTTGTTATTTCAGTATGACTTTCAGAAGATACTCTTTAAGAAGAAGAAATTAAATTCTTTTCGGGTATATTTGTATGATGGAGTAGGCCAGGGATGGATCCAAGAGGAGTTTAGGGGAGCTTGAGCACCCACTGGTCATTAAAAATACCGAAAATTCTATGAAACTGTAATTAGAATTTTACATCAAAATTTATCTATTTAGTATCCATAAATCACGATAAACACTCTCTTTTAGTGAATTTTGAATAGCACCGGAATAGATTGATGTGTAAGCTTTAATTAGTTAGAGGAGCTTTAAGAAAATGATAGTGAAATTTAGGGTGAAGAGGTAGCTTGAAATGAAAGGGGTGGGGGGATATTATGTTGTTGAAGGCCCACTTTAACATCTTTATCCTTCCAAAAGTTGGAACCCAGCTGAGCAGAAATGCACAGGTCTCATGCCATGCCTATCCTAGCTACAATAAGTCCTCCACTTTCTCATTTTTTATTTATTTACAAGAATACACTGTAACACTTTTCTTATAATCATGACTATATAACTCTAACCAAATGTGGTTGGTGCTAGCCGTGCATACAAAAATTCGAAAACCGAAAAATCAAAAACCAAAAAACCAAATAAAAAATAAAGTTAACCGAAATTGATGGACTAGTGTACGGTTTTTAATTTTAAAAATAATGATTAATAGTTATGGTTACGGTTTCTTTATTCTAAAAACCGTGGTTAACCGAAACCGACCAAATCTCAATTAAATATTAAAAAAATATAAAAATAAATTTATTTATATGGGTAAACAACACTATTCAATTATAAGGTCTCTAATTTTTTTCACTTTTAATGGTTTAGTCTTTCTATCAAATATTAACATCAAATGAGATGAACATATGTAAATAACTCACAGTTAATTTGTTACTGTCTCTCTAATTTCAGTTTAAGCGGCTTCTTTTTCTTTTGTGTTTTGGATGTAGAAACAATGATAAAATTTTATTACTTATTTTTCAAAATTTTATAGCCAGAAGTTTTATTAGAGGCATTTTATATTTTTTTATCCGTTTAATTGTTCCGTAACACATTTTTAGACGGAGATTTGATATAGGGACTAAACAATTTGACGGAATCAAAACCGAGGGATCATAATGCACGTACATCTCCCTCTCCGCAGTTAATATCGCCATTGACCCGTCGTCTCCCTCACAATAAAAATTAGAATTCTTTTATTATTTTTATTTTTATTTACTAACGGTTAGAAACCGAAATAAAAGGTTAACCGACCAAAATAATTGGTTAACCAGTTAGTGGTTAATTTGTAAATAACTCACAGTTAATTTGTTACTGTCTCTCTAATTTCAGTTTAAGCGGCTTCTTTTTCTTTTGTGTTTTGGATGTAGAAACAATGATAAAATTTTATTACTTATTTTTCAAAATTTTATAGCCAGAAGTTTTATTAGAGGCATTTTATATTTTTTTATCCGTTTAATTGTTCCGTAACACATTTTTAGACGGAGATTTGATATAGGGACTAAACAATTTGACGGAATCAAAACCGAGGGATCATAATGCACGTACATCTCCCTCTCCGCAGTTAATCTCGCCATTGACCCGTCGTCTCCCTCACAATAAAAATTAAAATTCTTTTATTATTTTTATTTACTAACGGTTAGAAACCGAAATAAAAGGTTAACCGACCAAAATAATTGGTTAACCAGTTAGTGGTTAATTTGTAAATAACTCACAGTTAATTTGTTACTGTCTCTCTAATTTCAGTTTAAGCGGCTTCTTTTTCTTTTGTGTTTTGGATGTAGAAACAATGATAAAATTTTATTACTTATTTTTCAAAATTTTATAGCCAGAAGTTTTATTAGAGGCATTTTATATTTTTTTATCCGTTTAATTGTTCCGTAACACATTTTTAGACGGAGATTTGATATAGGGACTAAACAATTTGACGGAATCAAAACCGAGGGATCATAATGCACGTACATCTCCCTCTCCGCAGTTAATCTCGCCATTGACCCGTCGTCTCCCTCACAATAAAAATTAGAATTCTTTTATTATTTTTATTTTTATTTACTAACGGTTAGAAACCGAAATAAAAGGTTAACCGACCAAAATAATTGGTTAACCGGATTTAATGGACTAGTGTACGGTTAGTGTTTTTAAAAAACCGATTAAATGGTTAACCGACCGAATTAACCTTAATGGACTGATTAACCGACAACGTGCACCCCTAGCTGGTGTGAGTGGTGTAACACTCTTACTTCTTCTTATTGGTAGATCTGTCCATGGATCGGATCGTGTCAGGTTCATGCCTAACCGGTTTATAGGTAAGTCAGTCCAAGTCTAGTCTAATCCACTATTAATTTAGTGGGTCGGATTTAAAAGTTAAATTCCAAATTCAATATATATAAGTCTACCTAAAAATATATATAATTTTTAATTATAAAAATATAAAATTTACATTTAAAAGTAAATATTTCATATATAAATTCTTTCATTAATATTAGTAGATGGTCGGATTGGACCAACTCATGCTATTTTTATCAATACCAAACCCGTTCAAAAAATAGACAGATCTGACTTTAGCAGACTTAGATCAGACTGGACGTAAAACTAATTTTCATTGTCGAAACTAGACTCAAGAAACATGGGTTTAGACGGGCCGGAAGTACCTAGATCCGTGGATAGGTTTAATTGAGTAAAAAAGGCGACCTTAGAAAATGATACCCACTACCCATCAAGTATACTCAACCCTTCCTCTTAAGGGAAAATTTCTAGAATGGGTGCATATTCACCGGCGGCTCCAATATTTTGGAGGGTTTTTTTTTTTTCAGAAATCTAACTTTTATAAATATAAAATGTAAATAAAAAAATTAAAAAACCAAACTTTTAGTCCAATATATAAAATAAAAAAAATGTTAACAATAATATAATTGTGGATGAGAGAAAACATATTTATCCCTACATACAAAACAATATAATTGTAAGTCTAATATTTACTAGACGGTGTAATTTCAAACCTTATTAGTGAAAGATTAGTTTTTTCATATGCAATTTCATGTTTTAGCTAGAGTATAACCTCTAACATTTTGACTATTCGATAAGACTTGAAATTTCATATTTTTTGTTAATAAAAAAAATTCATATTTTATCAATGAGGTTATCTTCCATTAATGACGTTTGAAATCGCACCATCTAATAAATATTAGACTTAAATTTATATTGTTTTGTATGTAGAGGCGAAATATGGTCCATTCGGGCTCCTCATTGTCTCTGTAACTTCATGTGGTTGTGTGTGAACCATAAGCTCCTTACGAACATCCAACATACTCATCGCCACCTTACACAAAATCCGTGTTGTCCTTGATGCGGTCTCTTTGCTGAGTTGGACACTTACGCCCTTAGAAACTGTTCTGTTACTATTGTAATTTGGAAGAAAATTATTCCAACTACTAAGCACAGTAAGTTTTTCGCCAAACTATAGACGGACTAGTTTCTTTGGTGCTTATTTGATATGAAGGTTGGGGGTGATTAGCAGTTAAGCTTTCTGACTACGTAATGCTGGAAATGGATGAATTTTTGGATTTAGCAGAAAGAATGAGAGCCTGCTTGATCATATTCACTCTATTCACCTTACTGTTACGAGCTTTCGAACGACTTGAGAAATAGAGGATACTGTTGTTCGTGGGCTCGATAGAACTAATGAGTCGATTGGTTGATCTAAACTGAAAGTTGGCTGGTCCAAGCTCAATACAGATGGCTCAAGGTTTGCTGGTGGTGATATCACTACTAGAATTTGGGCGATCTATTCTGCTCTCTTTCTTGTTAAGGACTGTAATATTCGTCTTCTAGAGTTGGAATCTTACAATCAAGTGGTTACCCATTGTAGTGATCCCCTAGTGGATGTGGCGGGGTCTTATAAAAAATCTAATGATTGATATCTGTAACCTTATTAATGCTTTTAATCAAGTGAAAGTTCGTCATATTTATCGAGAACACCCGAGTGGCGGATTCTCTCGTTTTTGGTGCTTATGGCTTAAGTCTTGGGTATACCAAGATTGTTCGCCCTCCAATGTCTATGCTTCGAATTTTACAGGATGATCTGGTTGGGATTTCTTTTTCGCAGCTTATCTTGGGATAGTCTCTAATTTTGTTTTGTTGTTTTTCTGTTATTCCATTGCTTTGTTTTTTAATATATATATATATATATATATATATATATATATCAAAAATTTACATCTGTATCCCATTAACCGATTTGATGAAAAAAAAACTTTGATCTTTTTAACTAATATTGGTGGTTGATCACAACCCGCTTCCACTAGTAGGAAGTACTTATTTTTTTTTTTATAAAAACACCATATATCATCCCATTAGATTAAAAAGTATAAATACAACATATAAATTAAGAGGAAAAAAATTTTCTACTCATACCAGCTACAACCAACCAGTATAAGATCTATAAATGGAAGTAAAAAGACTATAAATTTTATGAAATGAAAGGCTAAACACATAATTAATCATTTTTTACATTAATATTATATAATTCCTTATAATTTTATGGTGTGTAACTATTGGCGATATTTTCGAAATATCCCAATTTTCAACCTTGATACGCGTGTACGGAGATTAAAAATGGTAAAAATAATGCGGGCGTGCCAGAGAAGCTAGTTCTCAAAGGGTAAAATGGTAATTGGATAAAGTAAATAAATAAAATGCGCCTAAATTACTTGAATTCTAAACAAAAAGCGATTGACGACCATTACAAGGACTGAAAATAAAAACAACGGTCTTGGACCCCGACATTACTTGACAGGTCGGTCGGAAAAACAATTTTTTAGGATAAGTACCAAAAATAAAGGCAATAAAACAACACAAAGATATAAATTTTTAAATTTTTCTTTTAAATTTTTATTTATTTTGTAAATATTTTTCAATGTTTTTTGTATTACAAATATTAATAAAGCATGAAAATTACAACTTAAAATGAAATAATAACTTTAAAGTGAAAAATATAAATAAGTCATAAAAACAAATATGTACGAGATGAAATAAAATTAAACCGATCTCTTTGATGTCGTTGGGATGTGTGAAATTGAGGATTAGAACTCTGGAAAATCGGCTCGGGGGCTGTTGCATTGTCTGGGTAATGCTGGGTGAATTCGGAGCAGTTCGGAACTTATGCAGAAATTTACCACCAAGCTAATAAATCAGCAGCACTTTGTGGAACAAAAACAGTGATTTCTTAGGAATTTCTGGCTCAATTTCGGAAGCCGTAGAGGTCGGATTATAACGAAACGAAGGCTAGTATTCAAAGTTAGTGTGCAAGGGAAAAGTTTAGAACTGGAATTTCGAGAAAATATCGAGTAAATGAATCGGAATAATTATTGAAAATAGGGTGACAGAATAATTGTTTGATGATTGAAAAACCAAAAGCTTGATTTTGTTTCGGGGAGCGTGTTTTAAGGACGATTAAGAAGGCTATAAGGGGTCGTTTTTTACGAAATAAAAATTGATAATTGAAGAATTGATGTCAATAAAGAGATTAAAATTAATTTGGGCTAAAATGATCAGCTAACGAACTCTAAATAAAATTTGGAAAACGACTCACCAGAAAAGTTGTTTGATGAATTTTTCAATGGTGAAAAACTTAAAAGCTTGTTTCTGGATCTTTTTAATTGATTGAGATCAATAAAAAGTTTCTAAACATGATTTGGAATAGGTGTGTAAACTAAGAATGACTCAAAAATGAGATTTCGGTGATCTTAGTTTCACGGAAAATGCTTGAAGCTTTGAAGAATATAACAATGGTGAAATTTGATTTAGACTAAGAAAGCTTGAACCGAGGATTGGGTGATGATTTTACTGACTTAACTAAGAGATTGCAAGAAACGATTTGAAAATTGGTTGATTAAACTAAGAGAATTTCGGATTTGAAGTTTCTGAAAATTGGAAGTTTTTCTGAGGAACCGAAGATTAAAGAACTAATTCTAGGAATTGAGACATTGTTTAGACTAATTAGATGCTAAAGAACGATTTCTACGAATCTAAAGATTGATAAAAAGGCCGATTTTGGCAGAGAATTTGAGAGAAAAATTGAGTTATCTGTGTTTGATTGATTTTGAGTGGGCTTTGGAATGAAAGAGTTGACCTCTATTTATAGGATTTTGAGTAACAAATCCCATGTTAGTGGCCCTTAAACTTCTCACCTATGATCCCATTATCTTCCGGTAAGTTGAAGAAAGAAAATGGCTGAGTTGGGAGTTGGAAAAATGGAGGTAATGTCGTGAAATACGTTCCTCAAATAGGTAGACATATTCAACCCGTTTTTCAGCACGACTTGTTTTTGAAAAATTCTACCGGCTTCGTTTTAGCTCCGTTTTGCTTCGTTTTTGACATTCCGGAAAGCTAACATCCCGAAATTTCTAAAAAAATAATAACTGTCTGATATCTTGTTGTTTTGGAGTCCGTTTTCATCATCGAAGTTGCTGAACGGGTTACTGAAAAAATGGTGCAAATTTGCCCATGCTTTTTATTATTTCTTTTTCTTTTCTTTTTTATAATCATCTTTTGATATTATTTTCTATTTTTTTATTGTATTTTTTTTGTTGCAAAATGAATTTAATTAAATAAAAAGACTATAGAGTAAAATTATAACCTATGCTAAAAATATAAAAATTAAATTAGCCCCCAACAGTAATTTTTTTTTTTTTTTTTTTTAAGAAAATTATTATGAAATACTCCCTTCTCAAATTAAACAATTAAAAGTACATCCACCATTGTGAGCTAATGACTTTACAGAATTAACTAATTAAAATAATATTGTGAAAATGAAAGCTATATATATCCAATTATCAATTATTCATAAAGTGGTCATTTTCCTCTTCCTCTTCCTGTTCCATTATATGTTTATACTTTTTTTTTTTTTTGAAGAAATTATATGTTTATACTTCAATCATATGATTATCCATCTTCCATACTCATACACAAATTTAGAATTTTCAACTAGTTTACATATATTTAATCTTAATTGTATTTTCTATTTATATAATAGAATAATTTTATATAAATTATAATTATGTTAATGAACAAAACTTCTAAAAGAACCAAAACTAACCGAGGTTTGCTTGAGTGGTTAAGAACCCGTAGTTGTTTAAGTTCGGATTCTAACGTACGCAGAAAGCATCAATTGAGAGATGATCTACCTAAAAGGTGTCTGACCAGTCTCGAACCGAAAAAATCAGATAAATTATCCAAAAAAAGACAACACTAAAAAATAATATTTATTTTAGGAGTGTTAAAATGGTTAGACATATAAATATTTTTGCATTATTATATATTATGTAATACAAAAAAACTTATAATCGTGTTTGATGTTATCAGACACATTATCTCTATAAATTATTTTATCGTGTTAGAAATTGACAATCCTAATTTATTTTTGTAAAAAAATATTTTTAGTTGAACTGGGCCTGAACTCTTTAAACTCAGATTGGGCTTGTTTAATACCCTATTGAGAACTGAAATAAAATGCTTGGGCCAAAACCCACTAGGTACAGATTCGAAACGGAGCGTTTAGGGGTTTAGTGGGTCCGAGGTATCTGGATCCGGAAATTGCAAAAGAAAAAACCCTAATCAACGTCTTAAACCCCTCCATATGTAGAATTGCAGAGCTTCTTTTTCACGAATTTCATCTCCTTCCTTCCCGCACTGTATCGCTTTGAAACGAAAAAATGGTGTGGTTTCAGTGTGAGGATTGTGGAGAAAACTTAAAGAAACCGAAGTTACTTGGTCACTTCAGAATGTGTTCTGCTTTCAAGGTGGATACTTCTCCATTTTCTTTGATTCTATAATCTAAAACAAATTTTAACTGTTTGAGTGATCTATTTTTGTCTTTGATGTTGATTCTGCAGCTATCATGCATTGATTGCGGTGAAATGTTCGGGCAGGAAAGCGTTCAGGGCCACAATCAGTGCATTACTGAGGCGGTTAGTTGTTTTATTCTTTGCCTGTGAGCGATCTGTCTGATGAGATTCAGTTTTAAATGGAGCTTCTTTCCGTTAGATTACTGATTTTTAAAATTTGTTCCTGTTCAGGAAAAATATGGTCCTAAGGGTCCAGGAAAAGCTCCAAATGGTGCGACTCCCAAATCCGAGAAGAAGACAAAGCAAAAACCTGATGTAGATATAAATGTTGGATTATCTGAACGCCCACCTTGGTTTTGTAGGTGCGTTTGAGTGTTTTATACTTTCCCCCTGATTCCTCTAGTTATGCTTGCTCTTTCAATCATAAGTCAGCAGATATGCCACTGAATATTGGAATTTAGATATTATTTCATGGGCATGCTTTCTGGTTTGTTTCATATGAGATGAATTACAAGATTGATGAAATTGTGTTAATGAATCTCTCATAAGTCACTGATATTCCACAGAAACTGGAATTTAAACATCATGCTTTCTGATTTCCTTTTCCATGAGATTAATTACTATATGGATGAAAGAATGCTCATGATTATTTTATTCAGTCTTGTCTATGATGTGAAAATTTATGTTGGCATTGCAAATAAAAAGAAAGAAAAAAATATGATAGTCACTGTTATCAGATTTCTACTATTCGAAAAATTCGCTATTCGAATTATATGATTTCATTCAGCTGTATTTCAAGCCGAATCTATAGGGAGAATCTAAATTATAACAGAAAATCGGATATGAATCGGTCGAGTCGGCACCGATTCAGGAAATATGCTAAAAAATTGTGATAATAATAACTGCTGCAGAAGATTTCAAATTGTAGTTTAGTAAAACTAGAAGTCTCTAATGAAGGAAGGAAATGAATTAGTGGAAAAGAACCAATCAAAAATTTAAAAAATAAGAAATAAAATTAATTATAATTAATCCTTAACAAATCAAAACACATCAACATATATGACTTTTCAATTTCAAATCAACACGCAAGTCCCATCCCATCCAGAAAACGTCTTCGCCACTTTGCTGTATCGTGGTGCAACAACAGATGATCAGAAGCAAATTATCTTCATCACCATTCATCAGAAACTTCAACAAATTGAAGTTTTATTAGGATTGCAGTTGCATTAGATTTGTGAATTAGTTTTATTTGGATTGCTTTTGCATTATATTTGAATTTTAAGTACTTAGGTTGATATTATTTATTTTTTTGACATTAAAATTACATTTCTAGACTAATGTTTTGATAATATTTTAAGTTCAACATGGTAATTTTTTTTTTATAATATTATGAATTTGAACCGAATCTTACAATTTGATTCACGAGTCACGATTTGCAAAATGAGGACTTCTGTTCACGAGTCAAATCTCGATTTGACAACTACGATGATAGTTGGAACTCTGAAAGAATAAGCAAGTTCCTTAGTTTCTTCTATACATGTTATGAATTGAAGTATTTGGGGATTTCATGATTGAGCACTGTAGTAAGAAAAATGTTGCTCAAATGATATTGACAGTTTATGCAAGAGGTATGTCCCTTATAGATATGTGTGTATGATGATTTCTTTAGGCTTGGTCTAGCTTTTAGTGTCACTCTTGCTGTATGGAGTTTTTGCCAATGTGAGTTTTCTCATTTTGGAGCTTTTTTCAGCAGAAAATATCTATTTCCTTTGTAAAAACCATGGTTATCAAAACCGTACCGTTGCGCCAAGGCTCGCCCTCTTATAATCAAGAGGCCGCTCCTAAGACTCGAACCCGTGACTCTTGGTCACAAGACAACAACGTTTACCGTTGCGCCAAGGCTCGCCCTCTTATAATCATGTTCTTTAATACCAAAAAATAAATTAGAATACCAAAATAATAAGTTCATAATAGAAAAACATCAAGTTTAACGCCATACTACTAAAATGATCACCAATGTGGTAAAATACTAACTGATAGATAAATGTCATATTGACTCGAGCCTTATCATGATCAAATCAAGTTCTACAGCTAAAAAATTTTCTCTCGTTGTTTGCAAAAAGTAGATCAAATGAAGCTAACTCAACATTCTAATTGCTAATTTTTTTAAACATGGAACATTACCTCCAAATAATTTCTTCCACTCATTTATGCAGTTAAATGAAAAAATTAAATTAGATCAAATGATGAAGGATAAACTTATAATTCATAAAGATATTATTTAAGACTAAAAAGATATTTAAAAAATTTGATGAAATTCTAAATAATTATAAACTAATATATGGAGAGAAAAAAATGGAAGAACAAATTTGAAGCGGAGGAGAAGAAGAAATTCTACATAAAAGAATTAGAAAACTATTAGAGCAAGCAATTAGTATAAGAGAAGAAAGAAAGTCTAAAAAAAATACCTAGAATCTAATTAATTTTCGAAAATTTCAACAAGGGTACCCTTAGCATTAATTATAATTCTAATTATTAATTAATTCATAACTAATCAATTAATGAGTTAATAATTTAAATTAAATGTAATTTTTTAATTTTTTAAATAATAAAATTTGGACCGGTGCGTTAACCCGTGACCGGTTCAACCGGACGGTTGAACGGGTTTCAAGCGGGTTTGAGACATGTTTTTTTAGTACCTCCGGATTGGTTTACGTACCGGGTCCGGTTCAACCGGGTTGACCCGGCCGGGTCGGTCCGGTTTTGATAACCTTGGTAAAAACAAATGGTTGAGGTGAGAATGCACATCTATTGTGAAATGTGAAATCCCTGATGAAGTGGCACACAAGTTAAAATGCTAAGACTTATGCATGTGGAGTGGCTGTATTTAACTTTGTTGATTTTTATTAGGTCCTTTTTTTACCTTAAGATTCCAGCTAATAAACAATGCACTTTATAAACATGTACATTTGCAGTCTCTGCAATACCAAGGCTACCAGTAAACAAGCGTTGCTTATCCATGCTGATGGAAAGAAACACCGAGCAAAGGCTCGAGCTTTTCATGCTAAATCTGCCCCCAATGGAAATGCTACAAATTGTGAATTGGTTGATAATAAACATGTGGAGGAACAAGAAGTACAGCATACGCCTAAAGATGGCCAGAAACATGACGCCTCAGAAACAGAGACTGTGACGTTGGAATCAAAGAAGAAGAGAAAACTTGATGAATCCATGAGTGGCAATGGTCTTGTACAAAAGAATGGCATCAATGGTACAAATGAAACAGGCAACGCTGTACTTCAGGTCCATAAAGCCAAAGCAGATGATTTGGAGAGCCATTTGAAGAAAGCTAAACATGACGGCGTTAAAGATGATAAGATTGTAGAATCTGTTAACAAAGAAGATACTAACAAGAAGATAAACTTGAAGAAGTTGATAAAATCTGCCTTGAAAACTGTATGTGTATCTCTTCTCACATTTCTTTATGCTTTTACTTCAAATATCCAGTAAATCATCCACATCTTGACAAAAAATGAAATTCAGATTAGATTCATTATATGGTTATTGATATAATAAACTTGGTGTCACATACATGCAAGTGCATAAACAAGGATACAAGAAAGCTTTCCTCTAACGTTGAATTGGCATACACTGTGATTTTCAGTATTCTCCGTAATTTTTAAGACTTCTCTATATGTTGTCCGATGAAAACAGAATCCAGATGGAGCATTGAAGATGAAGAAACTAAAAAAGCTTGTTCTTGGATCACTCCAGGAATCTGACATAACAAAGGATGAAACCCAACTCATTGATATGCTTGAGCGAAAGGTCAGAACTCTTTGTGCTATATATTGTTTCCTTTTATGTTTGCTAGGGACCTAATCTAAACTAATGAATATATGTTTATCTCCTTGGTGCCATGGATAGATCAATTCAAGTTCCAGATTCACAGTTGATAATAAAAAATACGTTCGTCTAGTGGGTAAAGATTGAGAATGAGCATTTTGGTTGTATAGAAGAACACCATTAATGAAATAGCTGGAATCAATTCAATTAGTCTTTGGATGCAAGTCCTGGAAGAAGCAGTCCATTAATTGAGCCATTTGAAGATAAGGTGTTGGGAGCAGCAATTTTGAGAAGTATTTGGAGCATGTGCTGTTCTTTTTTTTTAAATTCTTTCATATTTTTGGATTAAGATATGATATGATCTATGTATGTGCCTTCAATCAAGCATTAAATTGTGTTATTATCATCTACCAGATGAAAATAGATATGCTCTGTTTAGGTTGAAATCCTATACTGAGTGAGTACATATTGGAGTTAAAAGCACCAGCAGACACTCAAGTTTGAACAACAAAGTTTTATCATGGTTATTAAACTTTATTTTGTATCTATGAAATCATTCAATTTTGGAATTTATTTCTACTCGCGGTTTTCGTCATCTTTCCAGTATATTTGATGGAAATCATTAAAAGTGACTTTAGTAGTGCTATTATTATTATTATTGTTTTTCTTGCAAAGTTAATTTATTTTGTTTGTATAAAATAAAGTTTAGTGAAGGTAATAAAACTGTACAAACTTCTGTTATGAAAATAGTTTTTTGTGTATTTTTTCTCATGCTTCCTGAAAATTGTTTGAAGGAAGAGAATTCAGTTGGGTTATTATATGATTTACAACTTTTCTTTTGAAGGAGACTCTTGGATTTTGTTCAAAAAATTGATGGGTCTTCTTGAAGACACTTTACAAAGTGTCTTGTTACTCTTGAATTCTTAAATTCTAAATAAGTTTACATAATTAATTCTCTTAATCTAGGTGGGACAACCAGAAAGGATTTAGATAAATTTGAAACTTATCACTTTAAGCAAGATCAAGGTCAAGTAGTCAATAATTTTAAGTTTAAAAGCCCAATGAGATATTTTATGAATTTGAAGGGTCAATTGTATTTTTGGACCAAGTTGAGGTTGTATCCTCTTTAAACAAGACAATTAATGACAATATGATTCAATTGAATTAAGGGAAAATTACAAAATTGAGTCAAATGGGAGATCTATTTACTTATTTAGACCAATTATCAAACCTATTGCATATCTAGACTATATTATTGTGACTTCCCCAAAATATCTCAGATCTTTCATATTCCCTTTCTTATCTACGGTTTCGCCTTCCCATTCCTATCTATCCTTTCATCTTCCCCCTTCCTTTATATTGAACTCATCACCCTCCATTTTCTTCTTCATCATGGTTGTTTCTTGTTCCTCTATTTATCTCCTGATTCTTCATCTTCCTGTTTCTAGAAAATTAAGTCATGGTTCTTCATCTTTTCGATGTTATCCTGGCTGTTTTTCTGCGTTTATCATATGGCTATTATCGATTTCAATGGTAAAAGACGGAAATAATGTAAGTATCTACTGTTTCTTTTCATATTTTTCTAGAAAATGGCTTCACGAAATGAGTTTTGCAAAGTCTACGAAGAAAAAATAGGCTGAAAATGACGATTTTGCTTTGCAGAAAGTGATTATGCAAAGTCTGCGAAGAGAAAATCATCATTTTTAGCATGATTTTTCTCTTTGCAGACTTCGCATAATCACTTTCTGCAAAGCAAAATCGTTCTTCTGGGTTAATTTTCTCTTCGCGTAATCGTTTTATGTGAAGCTAAAACGTCTTTTTTTGTTCCATTTCTCTTCGCAAGCTTGCTAACACGACTTAATTTTTGTGAAGGTGGTTGAATACAAAACATCAAATTCAAGTATCCTTTTAGCTTGAATACAAAAGCATCAATCATAGTAGACGATGTGTTGAGATGTAGGGGAGGTTGTGTTCTGGGATGTAGGGGAGATTGTGTTCTGGGATGCAGGGGAGGTGGTGTTCTAGGTTGAAGGGAAAGAAAAGAAAAATCACCATTATAATTCCAAAAGGACGCTTATTCCGCCGATTTTTCTTACTTCTGTAAAGTTTGGAGGCAATGAAATAATTAGGACAAAAGTAGGGGTCACATCTATTGAGAATAAAATAAGAGAAAACCGACTAAGATGGTTTGGCCATGTGAGACGTAGAGCGCTTGATGCGCCGGTTAGGAGAACCGAAGAGTGGCAAAAGGATGTAGTGGTGAGGGATAGGGGAAGACCTAAGCAAACTTGGAGGAGGGTGATCGAGAGTGATATGAGTTTACTGGGAATTGAGGAAAATATGGTAGTGGATAGGACGGAGTGGAGGGAGCGAATTTGTGTCGCTGACATGACTTGATTTCACGGTTTTATATGATGATTCATGTTAGCCGACCCCGAATCATTTCGGGACTAAGGCTTTGTTGTTGTTGTTGTTGTAAAGTCTGGAGGCACTCCGATTTTTCCTGCTTCTAGTTCCTTCTACTTTTGAGATTTAGGGTTTAGGGTTTGAATTATTGTTGCAATCTTGTTGTAAATTTTGATAATGTTATGATTTTAATGTTAGAGTTATTGTTGCAATCCTGTTGTAAATTTTGATAATATTATGATTCTAATGTTAGAATTATTGTTGTAATCATGTTGTTATGATTTGAATGTTATATACCACTTCATATTTTTTGCAATTTGCGAAGGCTGCGAAAATAATACTACTTTAGAACACGACTTTTACTTCGCATATTGCGAAAATCTGCGAAGTAAAAATTATTTTGCGAATTAGTATTACCTTCGCAGGCTTCGCATATTGCATAATATGCGAAGTAAAAGTCATATCCTTAAGTATTACTGCCTTCGCAGGTTTCACATATTGTGAAATTTGTGAAGTCAACTTCATGTTCTTTATAAATATTGTCTTCGCAGGCTTCGCATATTGCAAAAAATGCAAAGTCATACGGAAGGAAGAAAGAGGAAAAACTAAGAAATTTCTAAGTGTTATATATATATGAAGGGTATTTTGTCAAAGTCACAAAAATATAGTCTAGATAGGTAATGGACTGGGTAATTGGTCTAAATATATAAATGAGCTTCCCATTTCACCCATTTTTATAATTTTCCTTGAATTAAATTCTTTAAACTCCATCAAAGTGCATTTCTGAAACCAAAGAATTATTTGGAATCCTGTAAAGAAGAAAAAGAAGTGGATGTTTATGAGGTGGATTCAATAGTAAAGAAGCGATTTTTGTGATATCCCCACTTGGATTCGATTTCCACTAACTGACATAATATATACGCTCTCTCTGTAAGCCCATATGCAAAAAAAAAAAAATAAAAAAAAAAATAAAATAATTGCGGTGAGTTATTTTAGGGCCTTTTTAGTTTAGGGCAAATAGTAGTTACCTAATCAAACACTAACAACTCTACTTTTCAATATAAAATGGCAAATATGATGAGAAAATAAAGTAAACAAATATCTTCTTAACCCTCAAGTACTAAACAACACAATATTAGTCGCCAGTGCCATTAAGCATCACATATTTCAGTTCCAATATCACTCACTTTCATCTTTTAATATTACAAATTGACAAACGTTGTACCATTTGATACATTAATTTCCGTAAGTAAAGGCTTTAACTATATCATTTTATAAACATTGAGACCGTAATTATATTATTTTGTACATTAAAACTAAATTTAATTTTTCTCCAAAATTTTTAATACCTGATAAAAAAAGAAGAAAAAAAATGTCAAGAGAATTGGTTGGAATCAAATAAGTTTTTTCAACAGTTTAGGACAAAGAATTCAGGGAAGTGAAGTTCTCCTTTCAATTCCATCAACGAGGACGTTGATCATCTAAGTGGGGGAGAATGTCGCTGGCGGAGACTGGGCCGTAGGCAAAGTCATATGGCCATAGGCAAATCTCAGCCTGTGGTTGGAGCCAAGGCATTGGCGTTGGTATGAAAAAAGGCATCAGGGAAGATTTGCGGCAGAATCATGGAAGGCCAAGCCATCAGCGAGAAGTTGCGGCAGCGGCAGGAAGAACGGGCCCGTCGACTGGAGGAAAATATCGGCGAGTGTTGAATGAAACATATGAATGTCCACTCGCCGTGGGCATGGACTCGACGTAAGAAACACTATAGGAGAGTCGGGCATCCGACCTTCGGGAAGGGAGGCGGATGTCTCCGTTCGGGTGGAATCTCGACAGACACTTTGGGTAGACCCATAGTGCGAGATGTTCCTATGTCGAGATTTAACCACGGTATACCCCTCCGGGACGGATTATGGACATGAATTAACGGGATGCCTGATGTAAAAAGAGAATAGACCCCTTCGGATGGTGTTGGCTGGCCGAGTCTCGAGAAAACCTCGGCGCCACACGGACCTTTAGCTAGGCTTTCGGATTGGCCCCGTGACAAGTGGTATTAAGATTATTTTCTCACAACATCTTTGATACATCTATTCTAGTTTAGTTTATGATCACAACCCATCTTGCCTTTTCTTTTCTGTCACGCTACAACAAAATAAAAGTATTTTCACATGTCACTTCACCGAATTCTTGAAGCAGAAGTGAAATGGAAATATCAAAATAGATTATCATTATGTCATATTTATATAGTGTATTATTTATTATATATGATATAAATTACACATAATAATAATAATAATACAGTAAAACCTCTATATAGGAATACACTTGGGACCGGACTATTTGTATAACAATTGGGAGGTTATTCCTATATAGAGGTTGGTATAACAAAGACTCTCAGCACTTGGGACCAAACTTTTGTATAACAATTGGGAGGTTATTCTAATATAGAGTATTCCTATATAGAGGTTCTACTGTAACAATAATAATAATAGCATGAAACAGATTATGTCAAGCGGAATCGTGTCACTTTGAAATCCATTTGATTGTTATTCGTGGGATTGCTCTCAATACACAAAAAGAACTCAAACACCAATGTCATATTATTAACAAAGACTTAAATAAACTCAAAACATAAGAAAAAGAAATTTCAGTTTTCGTATGCGACTTCTCAAGTGTAGTATCTCTAATTGTTGAGCATTGAGCAATAATCTATAATTACATTTTCTCTGTGCTCTTCAGCCGGAGCTTTCTTTTCCTTATCTACATCTGCATAGGCAATATCCTCCAACTGATTGCATCTCCTTTTATAGTATATGTTTTAGGGGGAAATTCACCAGTCCCGGGCTAAAATAAGGTGTAAAAAGCTAGAAGGATCAGCAACACCACCGAACATGCCATCGCCTGCAATTCGAATTCCATTTTTAGAGGGACAAGGAAGATTCATTCAGGTAGAAGAGAGAGAAAGAAGAGAGAGCTTACAGCAATGGCAGCTGCGGCAAGGCCTGCTCGCTCCCTAGGATCCTTGCGGTAATAATTTCCAAAATAAAGAAACGTAGCATAATACCACATTAATGGGAATGCAAATCCTATAAGAAAACTGCAAAGAAAGAAATAAGAATGAGAATATGTGAAATTTTGAGTGAAAGTAGAAAATAGTTCGACAATACTCACGAAAACCATCCCACACCACAGCCGAAGCATGGAAGGGGTTTGTCATAAGCTCCAAACTGGAAATCTTCAGGATCTCTAAGAAGGGTATACTTGCCCTTTTCGCGGTCTGTAGCATCTGGGCCTTGCCCTGCATTATAAGTTTCTCTGAGATGTTAGGATAAACTAATACATACTGGGAAATACTTAATCTAACAGATAAAACGCTAGGCAATAGATGTTTAAATACAGAAGGATGAATGTAATCTCCAAATATGCTGATGGAGCAGAAATGTCTAACTCTCTAACACTAACCAAGAGGAAAATAGTGCTATTGAAAATCCATTTTTGCATTAAAAGAGTTGCCAATTCCGCACTAGTTCTAACATACAGAAAGTGGGTCATCAAAACATACATGTTCTTTTAGTAAATATGATGTGAAATGAGCAAATTATACTCCTATACCTGTCTCAACTAGGACTGATTAGTATCCATTTCTTCCATGCTAACTAACCCATTTTAAGGAAGGTTACAATTTTACTTTTAAATGTTCAATTGTTTATCAATACTCCCCTTTATGTCATCATCTTAGGTCTATCCCTCACTTTAATATAACCTCGGACAACAACCTCAATAACACATAAAAAGGAGGGCTACAATTCATGATGACTCCTGAGATTGATCCATTTATAAGCAGGTTAATGTTTGAATCTGATCCCTACCTTTAGATGCTGAATTGTATCGAGCAGAGGGCCTGAGTAGATCAATATGCTTATCAGAGACAGATTTTACAAGCTCGAGGCCATTCCGCAAACCCCCTTTTTCCTCAACAGTAACATCTGTACCACCAAGAAGATGAGCTTATGTTGAAACAACCAAGTCAGTATTCGGTAAGCTAACCAATTTAGTTTTTTTGGTGTTCATAAGAACCAATTATTAAAAGAAAAAAACTGTGGTATGAAAGCATCCTCAGTGGATAGTGGACATTGAGCCAAGAGATTCAACAAATTCTTGTTCCTCAACTTATGAATATATCAAGTAGAAACAATTTATATAATCAACAACCATGTACGATATGGTAGTGAAAAGGTAAATTTAAAAATGTTATCTTTTGAAAGGCATTTAAATTCCTATGAATCATATAAAGGCTTGCACTAGATCATCTAAAACAAATAGCTGTAAGGTTGCAAAAAAGAAGTAACCAAATAATTCACAAGAAAGGTAAAGTAAGTACTTTGATCCATTTTGCTAAGGCAGACGGTGGTGAACAAGACGTACTCCTCAACTCTTTATTGACTCCTAAAAACACCTGCTTCAGAAATTAAAAGAGCACTTAATATGAAATTAAGTCCCAATTTCGTTGATGAACATCCCATGTAATAGCAGAAAGATGACAAAGGAAAATAACAACACATCCATCTCTAATTCAGTCAAATCGATTTCAAATTGTCAAAGAACATAAAATGGGGATTTTTTGAACTAAAAGCAACAAAAAGAAGACTCTAGCTATATGCGACAATGTACACAATTCTTGTCAAACACTTTCATTCATAACTGAAATGACAAATAGTTCTCTCCTAGACTTCCTTAAGCATAAGATAAATGTAAAGTCTACAAAGTAAATCGACCCTAAATACACGCAGATTCCATAAACATAGACAATTATGAAAAGCATATCTTATGTGTTGCCTAAGTGTCTGTGAGTTGACAAATGCCTTATGAATGAAATAACACCAAATTATGTACTTTGACTTGTTATTCAGAGTTCATATCTATAAAATTTTACTTCGAATGCAACAACAAAAGAAAGAACCAATCCTTAATCAAATTCAGCTAATTCAGATTGCAGCTACAAAAATTCATACTTAACATAAATTTTAACCCAAATTTCTTATGAGATCACAAATACTCTATTTAAACAAACAAGCACTATAGCCTTTGCAGTTGCAGGGCCAGCAATAATTTCCTTACCCAAGTTCTGGATCAAATATGAGCAATTCATTCATCAACATTCCAGTTATTTTCCATTTTCCATCAACAAAAAAAGAAAATTCATCTCTAAAATAAAATCCTTTTGAATTCCACAAAACCACAACCAATTGACTTTTTTCCCAGAAAAAGACAATGATATACTTCCACACCTCACAAAAATAAAATACGAATTTCTCAATTCATTGATTAGAATGATATGATTAAGATGTACACACCCAGACATGGCCGAAAATGTAATTCAGTTCAATTAGGAGAAAATTTCGAAAAGGCAAAGATAAACACCATACAAATTTCCGTCGATCATTAAACAAAAAGAATTGGACAAACAAATACCTCAGAACATTACCAAAAGTGGAAAATTCGTATCAATAACATCAAAATTCATCCGCTCATACAAATCAAACAAAAAACACAATCATTAATTAAAAAAAAAAAAAAGGAGCGAGGAAGCGGGATTCTTGCCTGCGAAAAGCAGAGAGTAGGGCGTTGGAAGATTTGGAATATAGATGAAAGAGATAGGAGAGGAGAGAAGAGAAAACTGAGGCGTATGATTAAGTGAAAAATAGCAGAGTTTTAGATGACAAGTAAAGTTCTTGTTTGGTATAAATCAGTAGACGCAGAGCTAACTTGACTCTTCTTTCTTTTCTCTTCTTCTATTTATTTCTCTACTATTTAATTCAACAATTTGTCTTTATTTACTTTTTTTCTTCTTTAAGTATAATGTGTAAAAATACCTAGTATTGACTACGAGAGCAATTTTATCTATCACGTTTAAAATTATCAATTTTAACATCTAATATTGATAATCAATAATAATTTTATACCTACCGTTGTCAAGCTGGTTCTAAGAAAAGATTTCACATTTCGGTGTTCACATATTTTAATGACCAAATAAATTTAGTATCCATTAGAGGATTCTAATAAGTTTAGATCTGACGGTGAATTACCAAATTCTATATACTCATTAAGGTCCATATGATTAGAAACAAGAAAAAGAAGAAATTTTACAAAAAAATCTCTCTCTCTCTCTCTGCTAGGGTTTATGGTGAAAAGAGTGAGGGACAGATCTAGGGAAAGGGGGGCGGCTGTTGGCGGTGAGGGGGTGGTGTCGGCAGTGGCTTGGGCGAATCGGGAAGGGGAGATCGGCGGGGATGGGGAAGGCGGGCGGGAGGTATGGGGCGTTAGGGGTAAAGGGGGGAAGGAGGAAGGGGGGCGTGAGAAGGGGATGGTGTCGAGCGGGGAGATGGGCGGCGCGGCAGGGGGTTTAAGGGGTGATGGGAGGGAGGGCGTGTTAGAGGATAGGGAGACGCCGCTTGATGAGGCTATGCGGCTGGGGGTGGTTGCTCGTGCGGCTGGATCTGCTTCGGTGTCGGACGCTGGGGTAAGGCGCTTCCGATCTCGGGGGGTGAGGCTGGGCATTTCATGCCTAGCGTCGGGTTGAGCGCCGGCGGCGCTGCTGGGCATTGGGCTTGGAGCGCCGGCGCTGGTTCTGGCGCTGGCAGCAAGTCCCCGGGCAGTGCTGGTGCTGGGCAGGCAGGGGCGGCGGCAGTGGGGCAGGCTGCCTCGGGTCAGATCCATTATAATAGAGCGGGTAGGTTTGGTGATGAGTGTGGAACTCAGGTTCAGGGGAACGCGGTTTCCCCCAGGTCTAGGGTTAGTATGAACGAAATAGGGAAAAGTTCTTGGAAAGATACGGTTATGGGGGTGGTCGAGGAGGAGCCTTGTATGGAGGAAGTGTTGATGGTGGGGGAGTCTGATGATATGTACTCTGATTCTGACGAAGAGGATGGTGATCAAGACGATCCTCTTTGTCCTGTGATTAGGCTCTCCTCAGCTGAGAAGCGGGAGCTCAGGGATAAGTGGAATGTGTCTTTAATAGTTACAGTGCTTGGGAAGAGAATTAGCTTTAACTATTTTGCCCAAAGGATCCAAGCTCAGTGGGCTAGGAAAGGGAAAGTCAGTATTACTGACCTGGAAAATGACTACTATGTCATTAAATTTACTCGAGTTGAGGATTATAATACTGTGATCAATGGGGGCCCGTATATTATTTCTAACCATGTTCTGGCCTTACGGCATTAGGTTCCTAATTTTAATCCTCATGATTGTTCGGTTAACAGGATTTTGACTTGGGTTAGGTTCCCGGGCCTTCCCATTGAATATTATAGTGAAAATTTTCTCAGTAAAATAGGAGGTCTGGTTGGGAAGGTCCACCATGTGGACAAAACTACAATTGGTGCTATTAGAGGCAAGTTTGCAAGGGTTTGTATTGATGTTGATCTTGCAAAACCTTTGTTGTCAAAATTCTGTGTTCGTAACAATGTGTTTTTTTATTGAGTATGAAGGTTTACATAATATTTGTTATGATTGTGGCATGTATGGTCATACTCAGGAGGGGTGCCCTAAAAGGGAAAAAGTTGTAAAAGAGGTTGTTGAGGGTGGTGTTGGGAGAACTGAAGGGAGCCAGGGTAATGGAGGGAATTTGGGACCCTGGATGGTGGCGAAGAGGTCTGCTAGACGAAGAACACAACCTTCAGTTGTTCAAAATCATCCTCCTGATATTAACATTAATATGAAATCTACCCTATCAAAGCCTATTGCTAATCCAAGTGTCAAGGAGAAGCCTAACCCCAAAGCAAGGGAGGATACTGGAGCTGCTTCAGAGTTCACGTCAGGATCCAGATTTGGGGCCCTGACTATTAAGGAAGTACAAGATTCTGACCAGGTTGACGAGCATATTGATCAAAGCATGCCAGGTTTGGAGTCTGTTGAACCATCCGATAAGGTGGTTGAATCTGTTAACCCTCTTTTTGTCTCCAAAGATGAAGCCCAGGGGGGGTCCCTGGCCCTGGTTTCACAAAGGATGAAGAAGATAAATGAGGTTAGTATTCCTATTCTTTGTGGTGATCCTGGGATTGGGAAGACTATGGGAGTTAATAAAACTAGTATGAAAAAGCTAAAGGGAAAGCAAAAAAGTGTCCAGAACACTATGGCTTTACCAGAGAAGAGGGGGCCTGCGGGTACCTCAGCGAGGCTCTCAAGAGCCCCTAATAAATACCTGGCTTAGGTTTGTTGGTGCGGTCAGTTTTCCTCCTTTCTATGGATTTGTTGTGTTGGAATGTTAGAGGTGCGGCTAGCAAGGCTACCCGTATCCATGTTAATGATTTAATTAAACAGTTTAATCCTTCTTGTTTTGCTTTAATAGAAACTAAGATTAGTGGAGATAAAGCAGATGAGGTGGTTAAAAAGTTTAGGAACTGAAACTGTGTTAGATCGGAGGCTACTGGCCGGGCTGGTGGGATTTGACTTTTCTGGAAGCCAGATCGGGTTCATTTCGATATTATTAGCATGGATAAGCAGTTTATTCATTGTAAAGTGAGTGTCTCCGGTAATAAACATTTTTTTTTATTACCCTGGTGTATGCTGACCCTATCTTGGCCAATCGGAAACGGCTTTGGGAGGTTCTTTACTCTATGAGTGTTAACATATCTGAGTATTGGTTTGTGGCTGGCGACTTTAATGATATTGCTTTTATGAGTGATCAGAGAGGGGGTTCGCATCATTATGTTAATCGCTGCCTTCACCATAAGAATAGTATGGATTTATGTGGGCTTTCTGATTTTGGGGCCTCTGGTCATAAGTTCACTTGGAAGCGCAACAGTACCTTTGTTCGTTTGGATAAGGTTTATGCTAATGTTTCAGCTCAGACTACTTTCCCTGAAAGTTCTGTGTTAAATCTCCCGTTCCGTCATTCGGATCACTGTCCTATCTTATTTAGGCTGATGAGAGGCAATCGTCCTAGGGGAGAGAGACCGTTCCGTTATCAGTTGGCTTGGGAGTCTCATCCTAAGTTTAAGGAATTTGTTCATGATAATTGGAGGCCTCACTCGAATGTCCTTCAAGTTGCTGAAGGTTTCAGGAAAAATGTGCCGGGGTGGAATAAAAATGTCTTTGGGCATATTATTAGGAGGAAGAATAAATTATTGAATAGAATTGAGGGCATTCAACGTAGGTTGGAGGTTAGGTTTGATCACAGTTTGAATGGCTTTCTTAGAACCCTTCAGAAGGAGCTGGAAGCTGTGCTCAGGCAGGAGGAGCTTCTTTGGTTTCAAAAATCTAGGAAGTCATGGATCAGAGATGGGGATCGAAATACCAGGTATTTTCATCTCTCTACCATCATTAGAAGGCAGAGGAATAGGATTGATGCTATTAAGAACTCTAATGGAGATTGGGTGTATGAGGATGATGATATTCGGAGCTTGGCCCTGGAGTTCTATAAGGACCTGTTTAAAGAGGAGCCTGTTCATCTGGAGAAGGCTCATTCTGTTGCTACTTTTCCCATGGTTGGAGAGGATAGTATTCTGGATGCCTTCCATCCTATTTCCCTGAAGGAAATTAACCAAGCCATTTTTAGTATTGGGGCTACTAAAGCTCCTGGGATTGATGGTCTGCCTGCTGGTTTTTACCATAAGCACTGGGAGGTTGTGAAGGAAGGTATTTATAACTTCATCATAGGTGTTTTTAATGGTTCTCAGGATATCGGGCTGGTGAATAGAACCCTTCTGGTTCTGATTCCTAAAATTGAGAAGCCTTCTTATTTTTTGCATATGAGGTCTATCAGTCTTTGTAATGTTCTCTATAAGACTATTACAAAGATTGTGGCTAATAGAATCCGTTGCATTCTTCCTAAGATCATTTGTCAGAATCAGGGAAGTTTTGTGCCTGGTAGACAAATGATGGATAATGTGGTGATTGCCCAAGAGATGGTCCACACTATGAAGATCAGGAAAGGGAAGAAAGGTATTGTGGCTCTTAAGTTGGATCAAGAGAAAGCCTATGATCACATCAACTGGAGTTTCCTGATGGAGAGTCTGGAGAGAGCTAGGATCCCGGACAGTTGGAGAAGGTTAATAAAGGTTTGTATCTCTTCCCCTGTTTTTCAAGTTTTGATTAATGGGGATATGTCGGAGGAATTCTCTCTGGGCCGGGGTATCCGTCAAGGAGACCCAATGAGCCCCTTCTTATTTGTTATTGCAATGGAGAGGTTGTCTCATCTGATCCAAGATGTTGTTGATAATGGAAAATTCCACCCAGTGGCTATCAATAGTTTTTGTCCCCAGGTTACTCACTTGTTCTTTGCGGATGATGTTCTGATCTTTCTGGAAGGTAATGAGGAGCAGTTGAGTATTATTATGGATATTCTTGATTGTTTCTGTTCGGCCTCTGGTCAGAAGCTTAATGTCCAAAAATCTAGAATGATGTGCTCTAAAAATATGAACCAGAGAGTCTGTAAAAGGTTGAGTGATCTGTCGGGTATTCCTTTGACTAGCTCTCTCGGGAAGTATCTGGGTATCCCCCTCCATAGTGAGAGAGTGTCTAAAGTGTCTTTTAAAGATACTTTGGATAAAGCTAATATGAAGTGTGCCACGTGGAAAGCTAAGACTCTCTCTCTCTCGATGGCCGTCTTACGTTAATTCAATCTGTTAATTGTGCGACTCCCAATCACATTATGCAGGCTTGTCATCTTCCTGAACCTGTGCTTAAAGATCTTGATAAAATTAACCGTAGGTTCCTATGGGGGGAAGCTGAGGAGGGGAGAAAGATCCACCTTGTTCCTTGGAGTGAGGTTTGTCAGCCTAAAGATATGGGAGGTCTAAGCATTAGGAAAGCCAAAGATAATAATAAAGTCTTATTAATGAAACTCCTGTGGCGGATGTGGCAGATTACTTTAGCTCTGTGGTCCAGCTTTTATGCGGTAAATATCGGAAGGATAAGGTATTTGGGGGGCCTAAGGATAGAGTGGTTAATTGTTCCTTTCTTTGGAAAGGCATTAGTGCGGTTTTTGCTGAATTTTGTTCTGGGATTGGGTGGAATGTGGGTAATGGCAGGTCCATCAGCTTCTGGAAGGATATTTGGATAGGTAAGAAGCCTTTATTGGAGGTTTGTACTTATTTGCCCCCGTTGGACATTCAGGACTGGAGGATTGCTGATGTGGTGGATTCTGAGGGTGAGTGGATTTGGGATAAATTTGATTCCTACCTCAGTCTGGAATCACTCCTTACACATTAGAAGTGTTCAGATTAGTAATCAAATTGAAGACAAGGATAGTTACTGTTGGGCGATGACAAACAATGGGGCCTATTCGTGTAAATCTGCTTTTCAGGCGTTCTATCAGGGTTTGGATTCCTCGTCCCCTGGGGTGTGGAAGACGATTTGGGCCTTAAAAGTATCGTACCGTATTAAGAGCTTCCTGTGGCTTGGGGATAGAAATAGGTTGCTTACTAATTCGGATAGAAAAAGGAGGCATCTGGTGGATTCTGGAGCCTGTGGCAGATGCAGAGGGTATGAGGAGACGTTGTGCCATGCTCTCAGGGATTGTGAGAAAAGTAAAGAGGTTTGGAGGAGAATTCTCCCTAGGGATGTGCTATCTTCCTTTTTAGCCCATTCAGAGAATGATTGGTTTGTAGATGGTATTAAAGGGATTCTTCTGCCTGATGGGAATCAGGGTGTTCTTCTTTTTGTGGTGGTTTGCCATCAGATTTGGAGATGGCGGAATAAGGAGATTTTTAGAGGAGGAGTGGTTTCTCAGCCAAATGTCCTAGATTTCTTTTCTAAAAAGATTAGTACCTTGATTGAGAGTTTTGTTGAAGACCCCTTGGCTAGGGTTGTTTAGAGGAAGGAGGTCAATCTTTTAGGCTGGTGTAGGCCGAGTGAAGGTGTGGTTAAGCTCAACACTGATGGTTCTTGTCTAAGAGACGGAAGAATTGCCGTAGGAGGGGTCCTTAGAGACGATGGTGGCAGGTGGGTTTCTGGCTTCTCTCAGAATTTGGGTATTGGGTCATCCTTTTCTGCAGAGCTTTGGGGGATTTTCTCTGGCCTGAAGCTTGCTAAGGATCTAGGGGTGAAGAAGCTTCTTGTTGAGTCAGATAACCAAGAAGCGGTTAAAATGATTTCTGAGGGCAATGCTATTTGTCTGAATAGCCTGAACATAATTAAAGACATTAGAAGGATTGGATCCTCCTTTGAGTCTATTAGTTTTGCTCATATTTATAGGGAGCAGAATCGCGTAGCGGACCGTCTTGCGATGGAAGGACATTCTAGAATGTTGGGTCTATCTACTTTTTCTTCTCCTCCGGTCTTCATCTCTTCTACGATTTTGGAGGATGTGGTGGGGGTCAGTTTTCCTAGGCTGATCCCGGGTTGAGCGGTTTTTTTGTTTGTTTGTTTTTCTTTTCCTTTCCTACCAAAAAAAAAAATTAAGGTCCATATGATCAAAACCAAATATAATAGAATTGGAGATTGATATTTTTAAATTCGATAAAATATTTAGATTTCTTTAATCAACTTGTACAAAATAAAATATAATTAAAAAAAAACCCGCGTCTATTTATTTGGTTATGATCTATTACTAATGAGTTATATAATGACGCACACATGAAGTGCAAATGATACAATTAATGATTCATATAAATTTGTTTAATTATACCATTTTAAATATTATATATATATATATATATATATATATATTTGCATATTATCCTTTATTTTATTTTTTGAAAGGTTTATTTACTTCTTTTTAGTATTAATTTTAAAATAATTTAAAATTTTATTCAAGGGGTTGAAACAGGGGTAGTGTTATTTTCGCATTTCTTAATTTCTAATACGAGAATATCATCAGATAATTTGTTTATACGACACATTTTATTTCAACTTTTCCAAATTACTTTTAGTTTTAACTTTTTTTTTTCTTATTGAAATGGTAGCTTTTTGGATTTTTTTGAAAAGTCATTTATATTTATTTGTTTTTTATAAAGTTATTTGTTTTTTATTTTTTTAAAACAGGTTTCTTATTCTGACTTTATAATATCATTGAAAAAATCATCACAGATAATCTAATATTTTATGGCATGTTTCAGCAATTTTGAAAATGATCGAGTATCAGCTCTTTTGGCAGAAGCGATTGCAATTCGATAGGCAATAGAGTGGTGCATCTCATTGGATTATGCTAATGTGATTTTTGAGACAGATGCAAAGATTATTACGGATAGAATTATCTCTGGTCATCTTGATTATACTGACGAGATTGGAAGAGTTGTTGACGATATACGTATGCTTTTGATTGAACGTCCAGATTTCTCTGTGACTTTTGTTATGAGATTAGCGAATGTTGCGGCACATGCTATGGCAACGCACGCTCGTTCAAATGTTAATTTTTTCAGTTGATTTTGTTATGCCAGGTTTTTTACTTTCAATTCTTTGTAATGACTTAAGTTTGATTTAATATATATTTGAGTTCCCTTTAAAAAAATTTACCAGAAACAATAATAAAAGCTATTGTTTAAACTTTAACTATAAGTTTAATTTTTTAATTTAATTGGTTTTTTATACGATATTAGAGCCTCTTTATACGTATTCGGGTGAATGGTTGCGTTAGAGACAATAGTAAAAGCTTTTTTTTTAGTCCTAACTATTAATTTAATTTTTTAGTTCAATGAATTTTTTTTTTTTGTTATTTTTTGTATTACATTTTTAACTATAAAAGATTATTTAAAAATTAATTGAAAGAGATAAGGGCTAAATTTAACCCCAATGTTTCAAACGAGGTGTAAATTTAGCCATAACGTATGAAATGGTACATATATAACCCTAACATTTTCAAGAAAGATCATTTTAACCATGCTTTATCGAAAATTTAAAAATATTAGTTTGATTGTTATTTAATTGTCATATCGGATCTTTCAAACAAGTTTGTTAATAAATTGAAACAGTTTGATATATTTTTATTGGTTTTTTAATAACACACTAAATATTTTAGGCAGTTTAATAAAAAAATGTGATTAATTTATATGAACCAGATATAGTTTTTAGCATTTTAAACATAATTTTTTAGAATTTTGTTAGTAATACACTAGATATCTCAGACATAATTGATATTTAAATCAAACCAGTTTTTTCTAATTTTCAATAAGGTATGGTTAAAATTGGTCTTGCTTTAAAACACTAGAATTAAACTTGTACTATTTTATACGTTAATGTTAAATCTACAATTCCTTAAAACGTTAGGATTAAATTTGATCTTTATCTTTAATTTAAAATATAAACGTGTATTAGACATTTTACGTACTAACACTAATCATTCGTTATAAGTTTACTAAATACTGATTATTAATTAGTTAACAATAAACAGCAATAATAAAGAACTAACAACTACTAACTAAACATTGAAATACATAAATTTATAACCATCTAAAACATATAAATTACATAATAAAATTATAATACAATAATCCATTTTGACTTGTGTACCTAAAATACAAAGCTAAGAATATATTGTTAAAGGCCATAATTAGTTGAGAAATCTTTTTCCACAAATAATTGCCGACCTCTAGCCGGCAATTTTGGGTTGGTGATTCCATAATTATTTATGTATGTGAATATTTTTTAATATAAATATTGATTTATTTTTTAATAGAAAATGATTTTGACGTATCGATGTATTAGAAATTGTGAACAAAACAAGGTATAGTTACCCGCAGGGACGGATTCAGGATTTTTAGACAGTGGGGGCAAAGTATATATACAATGTAAAAAAAATCAATAACAACATAAATAAATAATTCCAATTAAAATATAGTAAAGTAGATTACATAATATATCAAAATAGATTATATAAAATATATACGTTTATGAATTTAAGTTAAAATTTACACAATATAAAAAATTTGAGTTAAAATTGACACAAAATAAAGTTTAAATTTCATATAATATTTGTAATATTCATAGTGCTATAATTGGCTATAAATGTGTTATACATTTCTTAAAAATTCAATGGTCATTTATAGCTTTGTATTTACAATTTTACTATATCTTATACTTGAAAAACTAATTGAAGAACATAATTATATTAACTTTTGATTTTCAACAGAGGGGAGAGAGACTTTGTATGTTATGTATGAGAGAGTGAATTGAAATTTTTTATTTTATGTATGAGAGTGAATTGAATGTATTCTAAGTTTTGCTCAATATTTTCATGCTCTAACAAATTAACATTTCAAATATATTGTTGCCAAATTCAGAATTAATAATAAGAATAAAAATCAAATATGGATAATTAACACCTTAATAAAACTAAAATCAGCTAAGATAAATCGTCTGTTCATTGCAAAACTAAAAACATTCCACTGAACTTTGATTGCAAAACTAAAAATTGAAGAAAATTCAATTTAATTAACAGCAAAACTGAACTTCTGTGGATTCTTAAATAGCAGCAAAATCGATAATTCACAGCAAAATTCAATTAACACAATTAACACAATTAACACAATTGAAGTTAACAGCAGCAAAATTCTTGAATAGCAACAAAATTAACACAATTGAAGATGATAGCAGCAAATTCAATTCAACCTTCTTCGTCAGTTTGATTCTTGAAGGAGGCAGAGACCAAACGAACCGGGAGGAGAGGGGATGATTGTCGGACGCTGGACGGGAAGGAGAAGAACAGCGACGGAACCAACGGAGGAGGAGAGGGGACGATGGCCGGACGCTGGATGGGAAAGAGAAGAGCAGCAACAGAACAAACGGAGGAGGAGAAATCGACAGATTAGGGTGAAGAGATCGATGGAATTGGGGATTTTGGGGAGAGACAGAGAATTACGGAGAAAGGACTTAAATGTCCTTTTTTTTTTTGTATTTCAATTAGACAAAACGACGCCGTTCCACTTAAGTGAAACGGCGTCGTTTTGTCTAATTGAAAGACAAAACAAATAGGACATTTGAGTCCTCTTCTCCTACCTTTGGCAAAACAGAACCTTCAGCCACCATCAATGGCAGTTTTTAGGGGGCAAATTTCCAAGATTCAAAATCACATTAGCTGGTATTTTATTTCTTCTCAGATCTCAGTGGGGGCAAGTGCCCCCATTGCCCCCACTGTAGATTCGTCCCTGGTTACCCGTGGTCACCTCCCCTAGCCTAGATCCGGAGGCTTTATACACTAAAGTTGCAGAATATTTATTACCTTCGGTCTTTAATTTTTAGGGTTAATGCATACCCAGCTTGTTAAAGTTGTCCATTTTATTCATTTAACCCCTTCAACTTAAAGGACATCCTTTTAATCCTCTTAACTCAATAAAAACACTATTATTTGCCATCATAATCCTGCGTGGCATTGACTTGGTCAATGGTTGAGTTTCATGGATTGAAGACGCGTGAAAGCCCGAAATTAATCAATTCCAACAGTAAAAAAAAAAAAAAAAAAACCCATATTTAATACACAATTAATCAAAAAATCCCTAAATTCATTTCTCTTCTTCCTCGACTCTTATTTTCCTCTGAATTCGACTGTGCTCATCTTCTTCTTCGTGTGAAAGCAGCTATTGTTCTCATTTCACTTCAGCAACTCTTCTTCACATCGCGTTCTGTAATCGAAATCGAGTTTCACGGATTTTCATCTTCGTCTTCAGCGTTTCTTTTCTTCTTCACATATTCCATTTTTCTGGGTTTTTTTGTGTGTTCTGTAATCGAAATCAAGTTCGATTTTCATCCGGTCAGCTGTTATTGAAAGCGAAATCTGTTCATTCGGTCATTGGGCTTAGTGAAATCGAAATCTTCTTTTCTTATCGAAATCGAAATCTGTTAAAATCTGTGGGAAGGTAAAAACGAAAACGAAAAATAAAATTGAGATATAAAAATTAGGAGAAGTGAAGGGGAAGAGAAATTAAACCTGGAATTTGTGATTGAATCATTAGGAAACAGAAGTTGTTTGGATTTCTGGAAAATGAAAGCATAACACAATTGAGGGTTCTTTTGTCTTTTCACTATAATTGTTAGAGGGTATTTTAGACTTTTTCTTTACACTGCTGACATGTCAAAATTTGTTGCCACGTGTCGAGCGCGTGTGGTATACGAAAATGAGTTCAGCTCAACATTTAAAAAAAGGGGGCCAATAGTAGTGTTTTTGGTAAGTTAAGGGGGTTAAAAGGATGTCCCTTGAGTTGAGGGGGTTAAATGAATAAAATGGAAAATTTTAGGGGGCTGGATATGCATTAAGCCTTAATTCTATATTTGGTAATACTATATCATGTTGGTTTGTGCACACAATAAAATATCGGGATAGGAGCATCTCCAGTAGATGATACCGCTAACTATTTAATAGGATTGCAGACCAACTTAATAAATTTTCATTCTACTAAAATATTCCTTCCAATAAATAATACTACAACCATTTCTATTAATTGATTTAATAGTATATGTATTGGAGTAATTTAATTTTTATATTTTTAGCATAGGTTATAATTTTACTCCATAGTTATTTTTATTTAATTAAATTCATCTCTCAATAAAATAAAGATGTGATAAAAAAAATAAAAAATAATATCAAAAGAGTATTATAAAAAGAAAAGAAAAAGAAATAATAAAAATCAGGGGCAAATTTGCACCATTTTTTCAGTAACCCGTCCAGCAACTTCGACGTGAAAACGACCCTGAAACAGCAAGATATCAGATAGTTATTATTTTTTTCAGAAAGCTCGGGATGTTAGCTTTCCGGAATGTAAAAAACGGAGCAAAACGGAGCTAAAACGAAGCCGGTATAGTGCTGAAAAACGGGTTTGAACATGTCTACCTATTTGAGGAACGTATTTCACGGTATTACCTCCATTTTTCCAACTCCCAACTCAGCCATTTTCTTTCTTCAACTTATGGAAAGGTAATGGGATCATGTGTGAGAAATTTAAGAGCCACTAACATGAGATTTGTTGCTCAAAATCCTATAAATAGAGCTCAACTCTTTCATTCCAATCCCCAGTCAAAATCAATCAAACACAGAACAACTCAATTTGTCTCTCAAATCTCTTGCCAAAATCGGCCATTTTATCAATCCTTAGGTTCGTAGAAATCGTTCTTTAGCATCTAATTAGTTTAAACAAACTCTCAATTTCCAGATTTCGTTCTTCAATCTCTAGTTCCTCAGAAAAGCTTCCAATTTTCAGAAACTTCAAATCCAAAATTCTCTTAGATTACTCAATCAATTCTCAAATCGTTTTTTGCAAACTCTTAGTTAGGTCATTTAGATCATTACCCAAATCTCGATTCGAGCTCTCTTAGCCTAAATCAAATTTCACCATTGTCATTTTCCTCCGAGCTTTAAACATTTTTTGTGAAACCGAGATCACTTAAACCTCATTTTCGAGCAATTCTCAGTTTACACACCTATTCTAAATCATGTTTAGAAACTTTTTATTGATCTCAATCAATTAAAAAGACCCAGAAACAAGCTTTTCAGTTCTTCGTGATTGAAAAATTCATCAAACAACTTTTCTGGTGAGCCGTTTTTCAAATTTTATTTTGAGTTCGTTAGCTGATCATTTTAGCCCAAATTAATTTTAATCTCTTTATTGACATCAATTCTCGAATTCTCAATTTTTATTTCGTAAAAAACGACCCTTTATAGCCTTCTTAATCGTCCTCAAAACATCATCCACGAAACAGAATTAAGCTTTTGGTTTTTCAACCATCAAACAATTATTCTGTCACCCCATTTTCAATAATTTATTCCGACTCATTTACTCGACCTTTTCCCGAAATTCCAGTTCTAAATCCTTCCCTTGCACACTAACTTTAAATACTAGCCTTCGTTTCGCTATAATCCAACCTCTACGGCTCCCGAAATTGAGCCAGGAAGTCTCAAGAAATCACTAATTTATTAGCTTGGTGGTAAATTTCTGCTTAAGTCCCTAAACTCTCCGAATTGCTTCGAATTTACCCAGAATTATCCGAACAACGCAACAGCCCCCGAGCCGATTTTCCAAAGTTCCAATCCTCAATTTCACGCATCCCAACGATATCAAAGAGATCGGTTTAATTTTATTTCATCCCTTACATATTTGTTTTTATGACTTATTTACATTTCTAGCTTTAAAGTTATTATTTCTTTTTAAGTTGTAATTTTCATGCTTTATTATTATTTGTAATACAACAAACATTGAAAAATATTTACAAAATCAATAAAAATATAAAAGAAAATTAAATTTTTTATATCTTTGTGTTGTTTTATTGCTTTTACTTTTGGTACTTATCTTAAAAATTGTTTTTCCGACTGACCTGTCAAGTAAGGTCGGGGCCCAAGACCGTTATTTTTATTTTCAGTCCTTGTGACGGTCGTCAATCGCTTTTCGTTTAGAAATCAAGTAATTTAGGCGCACTATATTTATTTATTTTATTCAATTACCATTTTATCCTTTGAGAAATAGCTTCTCTGGCACGCCCGCATTATTTTTACCATTTTTAATCCCCGCAAACGCGTATAAAGGTTGAAAATTGGATATTTCGAAAATATCGTCAACAATATGTTATAACTTTTTAAATAAAAAGATTTAAAAAATTTGAAAAATATATTATTAAATTCAAAGACTGCTACGAAAGCTATCTTTGAGTTGCTCATACCGTTTGGTACATACGAAAGATATGAGCATGGAGACAGTTTATTAAACTCTTTCTACTGAATCATTTTTATTTTAGGGGGTTAATAAACTTTTCATTACCTATTTTGTAGATGCTTTAAGGTATCAAAACATAGAAGAAAATTTGTTGTTTCTATTTGAGTAGTTCATTTTTAATAGGTGGATCCTCATAGTTTACAAAATATATTATTTTAATTAAGTAATGACCACTTTTTGTGAGATGGGCATAGAAGGATAAACTAAAATGAGGACGATATATTTTCTTCCTCAAAACAGGGTTCTGGTTTTTGGGAAGTATCAATTTAGGCTCCACATACAAAATAGCACTAATATAGGTTTAACGTTTTTTAAAAAAAGTATTAATTTAAGCTTTGATAACGGAACATGAGACGCCATTCATATTACTCAGTTAAGTTCTGATTTCTCTCTCCATGTACTATTGACGGAACTTAACGGAATAATATGAATGACGTGTCACGTTCTGTTATCGATGTCTAAAATGATACTTTTTTTAAACCTTAAGCCTATATTGATACTATTTTGTTTGTGGAACCTAAATTGATATTTCTCCAAAAACCATAAAGTTTATTTTGATATCTTATCCCTAAAATATATATTATATAAAGGTAAAATTCATTAATCAGCAAGGAGAAATATCCTTAAAAATTACATTTCTAAACCATCTAGTAACAATAAAAGTACAAAAGGATTAATATTGGATGAAGCACGTCCGACAACAATGTAAGTTACTTTGTTCGCTAATCTAGGAACTAACGAGACTGGATAATCTAAAGATTTAGCAAGGAGTATTTTGCAATCATCAATTATGCTACCATATTCGGTGAGATCCGTTCGGCTTAAGTATATCTACATCCATTTCAAACTCGACTTTAGTGAGGTTCTGTGATATAACCCACAAGATACTTCATCGGAAAGCTAGGGCTTCAACCGTCTTAGCATTGAAATTACCTTCCACGATCTAGCTACTACAACCCCTAAAGACACCATTATTATTGTAGATTACTGCACCTAAATCGCAACAGTTCGAAAACGTTGGCCCGTCAATATTGCATTTGTCAAAATCGGAGTTCGGTTTATTCCAACAGAGTCACCTTGGAGCAGCAACAGGTTGAACGCGATCAGTCTTCTGTTTGCAGGCCTTTTTATGAGGGATCCAGTTGAATAAATGTGTGGGGACGTGTAGTGAGAGAAGTCGAGCCAAAGGGGGAACACACCTAAGGAAAGAGATGACAAACTGTGTGAAAACAACGCTCACAAGGTATGTCAAACAGCCACACGACGTGTGGCCCCAAATGAAGCAACAAAGAGTATCATCAAGACACCCACATGACATGTGGATTTCTCACACGGTGTGTGGCCTAAAGATGAAGCTCCTGAAGTTTTCAGATTAACCCATACGACGTGTGGCTTTCTCACACGGTGTGTGACTTTACTTAACTAGCAAGCTCCTGCCTTTTCCAGCTTCCTCTTAATTACAACTTTACCACCCCTTATTTACAAATAAATTCTTGATTCAATTTATATGATGAAATAAATTCCCGATTTCAACAAATTAACCGCTTGCCCCGAAATTGTTTCATAGACCTGGAGAATATCAATAACCTTCATACTCTCCTCCTTTGTAGCACTGGAAAAAAGAAAGTTGTCGTCTACAAAAAATGAATGGGAAACACTCAAAGCCCCATGAAAAATATTGCAACTAGTAATGAGACCTTCAGATTCGACTTTTGTAATTAACCTCGAAATGACCTTTGCACACATAATAAACAGATACGGTGACAAAAGGATCACCTTGATGCAAACCACGCCTCAGAAGTCACAGGACCAACCAATTCCCTATTAACTAAAATCGAATAAGAAATTGTACTAATATAAAACATCATCCACTCAACCCATCATAAAAACTCATGTTCAATATTACCGAATGTAAAAAACCTTAATGAACTCTATCATAAGTCTTACTAATATCAAATTTTAAAGCTACCTCCTTTTTCTCTCCTTTCTAATTCCGTTTCATAAAATGTAATAACTCAAACGCAATTTGCATATTATCAATCAGAGACATGCCGGGAACAAAAGCTGATTGGTTCTCAGAAATCATATTAAGAATGATGGATTTTAACCTTTTCGCTAAAGCTTTGGCAACAAACTGATACAGAACATTACACAACGATATTTGTTAATATTATATAATTAAAGAAACTGAAAAATATATTCATATGTGCAAAATAACAAACGTTTTAAATATTTGGATAGTGGGATACAAAAGATGATATTGTTGATATTAGTGAGATAGTGCATACATAGGAGGCTTAGATCTTAAAGAAAACAAGGAATGACCAGCTAAATGTAATTTCAAAGCGAATTATAGATTAAATTCTAATATATAAAATAATATAAATTTATCTTTAATATTTCCAATCAAAGATTAAGTGCTATTGAAAATTTGAAAAAACTGATTTGACAGTTACCGAACCTTCCAAATAAGTTTATCGATTAATTAAAACAATTTCATAGTTTTTTGTAACTATATTAATAACAACAGTAAATATTTAAATTATTTAAAAAATAGAATTATATATAACAGATTTATTTTTTAATATTTTAATAGAGTTTTTATAATTTTATTAATATACATTGAATATCTTAGTTAAAAAGGAAGTTGTAGAGACAATTAAATACAAATCAAACCTCGTATAAAAAATATTAGTAATTTTAAAAAATGAGGTTGTTTGGAAATATTATAGAATGAAGAACATTATATATATATTAAAAGGTAAGGTAAATCTGAAAGTGGAAAAAGCAAACAAAATTTGAAAAATCGAGAGCCTTATAGAGGCGAACAGGTGGTTGATCAAAGGGACAAGCGAGGCTTCTCTGAAACGCCACGTTTCATTCAGAGTATAATATTAAAAGACAATACGTGTTTTCTCTCATTTCTTCTTCTTCTTCTATTTGAGCTGATCGTCCCTTGTTCAACATGGCTGATCATCAATTAGTTTTAAGTAGCAACAGCAGCAGCGGAAGGGAAAATGAAATAGACATTTACCCTCTCAGTAGCTACTTTTTTGGGACAAAAGATCCTCTTCCTTGCAGGGATGAAACCTTAGCCGATCATCTTCAGAGGATCAAATCTAGGTACCTACTTACTTCTCTTTTTTTTAATTGGATTATTTGCCCAATCGATCTATTATTCTAAGTGATGTTAATTCTGGAACTTAATTAGTTATCAAGCTCATGGGTTCAGGACATCTGTGGAGGCTGTTCTTCTGGTCTGTTTTCTGCTTTTTATTTTAAACACTCTCACTTTTTATGGAGAGATTTTACAGTAAAAGGGTTTTCGATTTGACTAATTTATTATTCATGGAGAGATTTTACAGTATTCAGACGTATAAAAATCATTTTAAATAGCGTTATATGGATATGATTGGTGGAAAAAAAAAATATATATAAATTAATCGACCCTAAAATTTTCGTTTTCTTTTATTATGATAAACTGACTACTTTTTTTAGTAATAGTGTTCAGATATCATATCAGATTGGAAGATAATAATTTGTAAAAGATAAATAAAAATCAGGTAGAGTTGTTCAAACACCCTCATCTGTTGCTTTTGCAATCCAAAAATTCCATCTTTAAGCTTCCTGGTGGCCGCATAACACCTGGCGAATCAGGTACTTACTCTACCTGCTACTTTCTTAATATTAATTAAGTAATTATATATATATAATTTGTAATTGGAGTTTATTAGTTTGCAGATATTGATGGATTGAAACGAAAGCTATCAAAAAAGCTCTCACTAAATGAAAATCAAACTGATTGGGAGGTAATTTCTTCATTACTTTATTTGTTCTTTCTGGTTGTCACAATGATTTTCCCAGTCTGAATTGGTTGAAATGGTTTTATTAAAATAAAATGAAAATTTGAATGATTTTACTGGAAGAAAATGAAGTTACGTATGAATTTCAATTTTAGTGACCAAAGATACAATTTACTTGAAATTAAACAAAATTTCAAATTTTGATAGGTAGGAGATTGCCTTGGAATATGGTGGAGGGCAGAGTTTGAAACTTTATTCTATCCTTATATGCCTCCTAATGTTAAAACACCCAAGGTATATTCTGAAATTGCTCTATTAGTATTACTTGAGAATCACATGTTTTAATTCTTATTATAATAATATAGGAATGCAGAAAAGTGTACCTTGTGAATTTGGGTAAAAGTAGGGACTTTATTGTTCCTAAAAACCTTAAACTGCTAGCAGTTCCTTTATGCCAGATTCATGGAAATCACAAGGTAACATTATCTTTATCATTTCTTAAATAACGTTATATTGCTAAGCATCAATAAATCTGTTTCAATGGTTTTCATTTGGTTGTTGTTCTTAAATTTGTAGACATATGGCCCTATAATATCGGGAGTCCCGCAGCTGCTGTCGAAATTCTCCTTCAACATTATCGATTCTTAGTCGATAACTACTTCTATAGTACTATTCGTGGACTATATACGTTCCGTAGTTATAAAAAAATAATAATATTTTTTTTTATAATATTCTCGGTGTATTCTAGAATTTCACTTCTAAACTAAGTGTCTCGATTATGGATGATCGTGGTTATAGATTAGGTATTTTTAGAGGGTATACTTGAGAAATTTTGATAGATATGTTTGTATATGAACTTTTTCATGTTAAACAGAAATAATGAAAATGTTATATTTACTTCTCTTCTGTCACTTGTTTTATGCTCCAATCTCAATTTTGTAATCAAGTGTTCAATTGTGTCCAGAAATTTGGTAGAAGATGCTATGTCTTTGAAACTGAATCGGTGTTAATTAAAACAAGTTTGATATACGGAATAGGAAATTAGACATGTAATCACATGAACTTAGTCTACATCCATAGCTCAATAACCCATAAATTATTAATAAGCAAGGAGAACTTATAATTCTAAATCCATGGAACTTGATTACATTTTGATCGCTCCTGTTGTTAGTGCAATTTGGATTTTTGTGACGGGCTAGAAATGAAGCGTGTTTTGAAGAGAAGCGTTCCATTTTGTTTAACATGCTTCGTCAGTTTTGGAATTGCATTCGGGAGGCGAATTTATTAAGCCGAGGTTGCATGTTTAATTCTATGACATTCTCAGACAGCTTAATCTTATTGGTCATCCGTCTATTGCTCCACATGTTGTGGAGGTTATGTAGAAGACTCCTTTCTTGGGGTGGATAAAAGCTAACACAGATGGCTCAGCCAGAAGTAGCCTAGGGGTGGCTGGAGTTGGCGGAATTTTCAGAAATTGCAAATGGTTATGTAGTGAGGATTTTGGAATTCATATTCTTTCACCTATTGCTTATGAAGTTGAGCTCTGTGGTGCAATTCGTGCTATTATGGAAGCTTATTTTTGAGGTTGGCATAAGCTCTGATTGGAAGTTAGACTCAGTTTACATTGTTGATCTTTTTCGGAGAAAAACTGTTCTAGTTTCGTGGCATCTAAAGCAGGATTGGTTACATTGTCTTTTCGTGGTTACAATGATGGATTTAATTGTTATTTATATTTATCATGAAGGCAGATGCTATTGCTCGCCACGAGGTTTCAGCTGCTGGTTCTCACTGGTGGCATTCCTCACCCTCTTTTTGTAGTTGTTTGGTTAGATGATATTGGTGGGATAACTCATTTTCGTTTTTGTTAATTGCCTCACCGGGTTGTTTTTCCTCTTGTTTCTTGACTCGTTTGTATTCTTTTCTTTTTTGTAGATAATTTTATATCCAAAAGTAGTTGTTCCGCCTTGGAAGTGTCAACCTAATGGGGATGTTCGAGCTTTTCATCTATTTCTGGTTTCCAACGTTTATGAAAAAAAGAAAGATATATTATTCATTTCATCTATAAAGTTTATTAGAAACAAAAAAATCACTTTTACAATTTTATATAATTCTACTCATATTTTGATAATTTTTTTTTAATTAAAAGCGGAGGACAGGACGGGAAGCAACCCGAACCCGAATGATATATAAAGACAAACCATATAAAAGAGTTAAACAAACCAAGGAAAGAGGTTACATGAACCGATACAAATCACGACCATTACAATTATCCCAAATAAAATTAGAGCAAATCGGAGGATGTGAATCCCACCAATTGACCTCCGAGCTGATCCTACCAAAGTTGGACAAGGCATCTGCCACCTGATTACCCTCCCTGAATATGTGTGATACGATAAAATTCATATGGGAAAGCATATCCCTGCACTCACGCCAGTCCTGACGCTGCGCCCAAGGAACAGCGAGTTTCGGATTTCGAAGCAACTTGACAATATAAACAGAATTGCTCTCAATCCAAAGACACTGCAAACCTTTGCTAAATGTTAGCATGAACCATCCGACAGTCAACCGGGAAAGCAAATGAACCCAACGAGCGACCCGCAATGTCACGAAAAATCCCATCATAGCCAAAATTTACAGAGGTAATGGAAGCATCAGTATTTACCTTAACCTAGTCAGGTGGAGGAGCAAACGAGCGAACAAGAAGAATATGAGGTCCCCGAGAACGATAAGGCAGCAAGTGGAGCATCTGTAATAGCCCGAATTCGATGCTCGAATTCCAAACCGAACCCAAGCAAAAATGGTCAATCTACCGAATCTACGACCAGAAAAAACGGAGGGCACAATGCACGTTGGGAGTCTCATCCTTGAAGATGCAGTCATTACGAGTCGTCCAAATTACCCAAACAACATGAATACCAACACTGCACCACAAACCCTTTATTTAAGAGCTGAAACGTTGAACATCGGCCCAGTTAAGAAGTACAGGCAGTGAAGAAAAAATCTCAATTCGTCTTCCAAAAAGCGAGGACACACTATGCCATAAAGTTTGAGAAACGACATTCAACAAACAAATGATGCAGAGATTCGCTACTCGCCAGACAAAAGTGGCAACGAGAAACAATGGGTAAGCCTCTCTTTCGAAGAGCTTCATGAGACGGGAGGTAACCTAAGAAATCCCTCCAGCAAAGAATGGGTGTGAGGGAGGGATGAATCGTTTTCAAAAGAAACGGAAAATACTCACATTCGATGGAGTCTCACCTAGCCAAGTATAAAATCATTTCACCAAAAACAACCCCTTCTCAGTCGGCATCCATAAGCAGACGTCAATAGGTTCCCAACTTCGCCGAACCTCCTTGATAGTCTCAAGCGAATGTAACCGAGTACGTTGCTCGATTGAAGAAAGCCTGATCTGCTCAGCCACGGTGGGACAAATCCATTCCGAACTCCATAAATTTAGTCGAGAATCATCTCTGATTAGCCATATGCAATACGACCGAAGGGTGTGTTGGTCCCGTATAACGTGAGAGAATTAGTTCCAAGGGGAGGGGTTAGGAACTATTTAAAAAATTTCTCTTAAAGGATGACTTCTTTTTCAAATAAGACTTTTACTTAGTCATTTAGCACAATGGTGCTGAGTGAGATCAAAGGCAGTATAAGTCAACTAGTAACTAAGACTGCTTCTATCGCTGAGTCTGGAGATAGCACTGAAGTCTATTCCTGAACTCAGTACTCAAGCCACACAACTCAGTGTATATATTTTAACATTTTACTAGACACAGTTCAAAGCAAGCATATATGTAGTAAGAGTTAGAAAATGTTACTCAGTAGATTTATCCTGGTTCGGCCTCCTACCTACGTCCAATCCCCGAAATCCTTCCGAGCTTTAATCCACTACTGAGCTCTTTCAGGTAGAGCACAAACCTCTTACAATAGTCAGTTAGTAAACAGAGTACCTTTCTCTATATCTTATACCCAATACTATTTCTACCACTTAGTGCTATAACCGAGCAACTCAGTATCTCCTTCTAATCTCTAGAATTGATAAAGATTTTGTTCTAACTACATAGAACACTTTAGATGAATTACAATCTAGACTTTTGCACAAAATAAGAGTGAGTGTAAGATTTCTTTGCTTTGCTTTGGCACAGAACTTCAAGTAGTAATTTGGTGCGTTTCGACTTGATGAAGATCTGCATCGAATGAAGCAAATGAGAGGCCTATTTATAGTGACATCTGAGGCACCGGTTATTTCGAAATTCAAAATAACCGTTGGAGAGAAACGGCTTGCTGTCCCTTTCACTCGTCAGTACTCAGTGTCTTTGGCCAATGAGAACGTTGCCTTTTCTGTCTGATTCAGGTGGCAGGTACTTCCGATCGGTAGACGTCAGATTGTCCCTCTAGTTATGGTAAAGTCTTCTAGACGGTTTTCTGCGACGTCTGAATCTTTCCCAAAGTGGAACAACTTTGTCTCGAAGTTGTTGAGGTCAACTGTTGATCTGTCTTCTATCCGTTCGACTCAGCAGCTTCGACACGAAGTTGTTAGGAATGCCTTCTGGATCCTTCTTCCTGCTGGGCCGCATACATTGTGGGTTGGATCTGTTGACTTGGGCTTTGACGTTTTCTTGTGGGCTTTTGGGCCCATGTCTTTACTGTCTTTTAATTCTTATCAATTTAAATACTCAACATTGAACAAACACATTAGTAGTAAATAAATCAAAGCATTTAAATTTAATGTGTTGGAATATTTTATCATAGGAATTTAAATTTAATTTAAGTAATTTTATCAAATCAAAATCATTGTGGGAATGTGTTTCAACTGGGTGCTGTACTCAGCATGAATTGATCCCCAAATAAATGAGTTTATCACCCGAACTCAAGGTAAAACTAAGAGATCCAAGAACCGTGAACGGAGCACGAACAACCAAGCTGAATTATCAGAAATGAGACCCCAAGCCAATTTTCCCATGAGCGCTACATTGAATCTCGTTAAGTCTTTAACCCCAATACCTCCATCCTTTACCGTCCTGGTGAACAAACGCCATGGAACTGCAACCAACTTACACTAAAAAATGTCCTCATTCTAGATAAAGTTCTGAATCTATCTCGTTAAACGCTTCAAAAGACTCACATGCCATTTATATGCAACAAAGGAATGAGTAAGTGAACTTGTAATGACCGCATTCATGAGGGTGAGCCGATCATCCATTGATAAAGTTTTCCCCTTCCATCTTGAAAATTTACCCGAAATTCTATCAGTCACTTTCAATTAGTGAGATGGGAGCGCCGCGGAATAACGGAACTCCAAGATAACGGAAACGAAGGCACCCAATTCGGATTCCATTGATTCGAGTTAAACAGCTACAACGACGAGCAGTAACCGAGTTAATAAAATAAGACTCCGATTTCTGCCAAATAACAGCTGACCCAAAAGAGTTAAAATATTGAAAATTGATGTTTTATTAGATTATAAAGTAAAATGGTAATTTTGGTATTTTATTTTTTTATCCTTGAAATAAAAACTAAAAGATTATATAAGTATTTCTTAAAATATAATAACTAACTAATATGTTAGGTAAAATACACCAACTCTATAATTGTTGATGCCCTTGAGATTTATTTTCCAACTTTTTAGTGGTTGTGAAACTAGAATTCCATGATTAGTAATTCTGGATTTCAATTTTTTATTTATTTATTTTTGGGTCTGTTGTTGACTAGATTTCTTCATATTGAAAGGTTAACTAATTTGGATTAAATTCCATAAATGAGCTTGCAAGGTTTTAATCTAATTGGGGATTGATTATGTACTTAAGCAATGTGGGTAATTATAGAAATGGTAAGTACCTAATTGATTTATGAATTATTTTTCATTAATTTGACATTGAAATTTAAGTAAAGATGTGGGGCTGTTGTGTTAAATGTTAATGGCATTTGGTAGCTACTTGTCTGGCATGATTGAAGCAAACTGGATGTTTGGTAATTGACATTGATAAAGACTTTAATCACACCTTAATTAATGCTTAATTAGAAAAGTCAGTTTTGAAGGATTAATACACAAATACGTATATGTAAATGTCCAAAATGCCACTCTCAGCATCAAATATGGCCACACAACTATCATAATCGGCCCTAGGTACCGGTGTCTTGTTCGAGGGGAAATCTCCACCCTCTATCTGACCCTCCGCAGTCTTGCGGCCTCCATGTTGATTCCAAGAGGAACCCCCTCCCTCGTGCCACTTAATGTAACCCGCCTCCCTAGGAGAAGACATACGAAACCATCGGACTTCCTCCTTTAGAGCCATATTCCGCTCCTCGCTATGCCCCCTGAGTTGGACCTCTCGTTAGACGCGGCTTTACAGAGTACAAAAGAAAATATAAGTCACACTAAAAAATAAAATGAACATGCATATCATACGATGTTCAAAACCAAAGCCACTTGGACCGCCTAGGCATCTCCTAAGCGCTCGAAATCGAGAATCCACCCCCATTTTCTCTGATTAGTCTCTCTAGGCATTTTTTTTAGTCCATAGGTGATTTTTTGCCGACTAGGCTCCACCTAAGCGACGATGAACCAAAACATTTTTTTTCGCGTGAACTTATTTTTGCTTTATAATTCACTTTTGAGTTGTTTCAATGGTGTTATTGTTGAAATATTGATGTTTGCACATCTTTAAATATATATGCTACAAATATACATGTTTTTCAGTATTAAATAATTTTATACAGTATTATTATTTTTAGATAGTATAATACATATTTTAATTGAATTTATATAAAAATTTATTGATTAACAAATAAAAAAATATAAAAATACAAATTCGATTAATCCCCGATTGATCATCGAGGGCTTTGTCCGCTCGACTAGCGCCTTTCATTATTTACAACATTTCTCATATGTCACATGCATACATGAATTTTCACATGCATAACACATTAATAAAAGGGTGTTGTTATATCAAGCCACAAATTCCCAACCCTAGTCCGTGAAATGACGAAACTGCCCTTATTAGTTTTGGCCTTTGAAATTTTTTTCTCTCTCTACGAAACGCGGGCGTGGGGCGTGTGACTATCACGCCTCACCACGTGGTGAGACATGTGGCTATCATGCCTCACCACGTGGTGAGGCGTGATAGCCACATGCCTCACCACGTGGTGAGGCGTGATGTTCACATGCCCACGTGTGAATTTTTTTTTTCAATTTTACATTTTAATTATTATTATTCTAAACAATTATAAATATTATAATTATTCTAAAAAATTCTAAATATTATAATTATTAACATTATAATTTGAATTATAATTATTAACATTATAATTAAATAATGTGAGGCGTGATGTTCACATTCCCACGTGTGAATATTTTTTTCAATTTTATATTTTAATTATTATTATTCTAAACAATTATAAATATTATAATTATTCTAAAAAATTCTAAAAATTATAATTATTAACATTATAATTTGAATTATAATTATTAACATTATAATTAAATAATATACATGAAGTATCAAATATGTATTAAAATGTGTTAAAAACAATAAGTTCTAAAGAATTCTAAATATTAAAAAATTACAACAAGTCAATTCGTTCGGTTCCATTTCTCCAAATGTGTGATAGATTTAAGAAAGATTGTTCACCTGCCCACGTGTGATTTTTTTTCTTCCAATTTTACATTTTAATTATTATTATTCTAAACAATTATAAATATTATAATTATTCTAAAAAATTCTAAATATTATAATTATTCTAAAAAATTCTAAATATTAAAAAATTACAACAAACCAATTCGTCCGGTTCCATTCCTCAATGAATCGGTGATAGATTTAAAAAAGACTGTTCACATGCTCACGTATGAATTTGTTTTTCTAATTTTACATTTCAATTATTATTATTCCATGGAACCAGACGAATTAACTTGTTGTAATTTTTTAATATTTAGAATTGTTTAGAACTTATTGTTTTTAACAAATTTTAATACGTATTTGATACTTCATGTATATTATTTAATTATAATGTTAATAATTATAATATTTAAAATTTTTTAGAATAATTATAATTGTTTAGAATAATAATAATTAAAATATAAAATTGGAAAAAGAAATTCACACGTGGACATGTGAACAATATGCCTCCACCACAGGTGGGTCGTATGAACATCACGCCCCACCACTGGTGGAGGCATATGAACATCACGCCCCACCTATGGTGGAGGCATATTGTTCACATGTCCACGTGTGAATTTCTTTTTCCAATTTTATATTTTAATTATTATTATCCTTGCAAGGTGATAGCTTAAGACTTGAAATACAGATTTCACTTAAGACTCGAACAAAATTGCGAAGAAGCTTGCATTTACAAGAAAGCAAGTGGGAGCTCTATAGCATTTCTCATACTATATGTGGACGATATATTATTAATGGGAAATGACATTGCTCTACTACAGTCGGTAAAAGTATGGTTATCTAGTAACTTCTCAATGAAAGACCTTGGTGAAGCAGCTTATATACTTGGTATAAAGATCTACAGAGATAGATCGAGAAGACTGCTTGGTCTTTCACAGGCTACATACATTGAAAAGGTGCTAAATCGGTTTAGCATGCTTGAATCGAAACGAGGTAACTTACCCATGCTACATGGAGTAAAGTTAAACAATCATCGATGTCCTAAAACCGATGATGACAAAAGACGCATGGCTGTAGTCCCGTACGCTAGCGGAATCGGTTCGATTATGTATGCTATGCTATGCACTAGACCTGACGTAGCGTTCGCGTTATCTGTAACGAGTCGTTACCAAGGGAATCCGGGAGACGAGCATTGGATTACCGTCAAGAACATTCTTAAGTACTTGAGAAGAACTAAAGATATGTTCCTAGTGTACGGAGAAGGTGATCTGAAAATAGAAGGATTTTCAGACGCAAGTCATCTCACAGATGAGAATGATTTTAAATCCCAATCAGGATACCTGTTTATCTTGAATGGCGGCGCAGTCAGTTGCAAGAGTTCCAAGCAGGGAAGCGTAGCTTTCTCTACGACCGAGTCAGAGTATATCGCAGCTGCGGAAGCAACAAAGGAAGCGGTTTGGATAAGAAAGTTCATTACAGAACTTGGTGTGGTGCCTGACATTGTAAATCTCATTACACTGTATTGTGATAACAATGGAGCCATTGCGCAAGCAAAGGAACCACGGTCTCATAATGCATCCAAGCATTACCTTAAGCGATACCACATCATAAGAGAGATTGTGGCTAGAGGAGATGTGAGAATAGAAAGAGTACCTACAGAGGACAACGTTGCAGATCCGTTGACAAAGCCTTTAACCCAGAGAGTACATGATCGTCATTTAACTTCTACTGGGATAAGTTTTAGAAACAATTGGCTTTAGTCCAAGTGGGAGTATGTTGGGGTTTAGTGTCCTATAGACAATTGTTCTAGGATACAAACTTAATGTAAATGAATTGTTCTTTATATCATTTGTTTTAATGAGATATATGTTTTATAGCTATATAAAGGCAATCCCTTTTAAGCACTAAATAAAGTCTAATAAAAGGAAATCCTTAAGTTTATTTAAAGTGATTATAAAGTGTTCATACAAGCATGAAGTGAGACAAAACTTTATAATAAACTAATAAACTTAAAACCACCCCAAGTCAAGTGATATGTTTAGGATTGATATATCACTGTTGAGACTTGTATGTAACAATGTCTTCTGTCCGACAGAAAGCTGATCTCACAAGCTTCATATATACAGATATCTGGACAGTTACATAGATCCGATGAAAAGTTGTTCATTAGGATTGGGGATCCGATTTGAGATAACAGGATGGATAGATTCATCCTTGTCACATGTTCATCTCATTGGTATTAATAGGTGTAACTAATCCTCAGACTCAAAGGAATATTAATTGGTATTCTGGATTACGGAATGTGACGCTTTGACTCTGGTGTAACACGATCCTTAACAGAGATGACTATGGGGTGTGAACAGTAGACGTTGGGTATCACAGGAAGTGATTGCGAGATTGTTATATATTGGATTGAGCATTTATCACTCCCGATAAATGGGAGATACATCCATGGATCGCTTGTGGAAGACTCGACTCTAAATCCTTGCAAGGTGATAGCTTAAGAGTTGAAATACAGATTTCACTTAACCTATCTTTTTGAGTTGACTCGGCCTGTACAAGTAAAACGAACGTCTCGCTATATGTGACTTGACATCACCCATAGTCATAAGATTCAGTTCAAGGATGTAGTTGATAAAGGATCGAATTATACTATAACTAATACGGAAAGGTTAACGATAGAATCAACCTGTCTTCTTATAGCTCTGGGGGAATGATTACGGACTTGCTAATCACATACTCTGTACATCATTCCGTTATGCAAAGATTAAATATAATTCTTTGAAAATTAATTTAATAACGTTGTATACGGCTAGAAGCAATAAGAACCTAATGGGTCACACATAAGACTTGGAACCTAAAAGAGAGATAGATGTTAATTAATTAATGAAAGCCCAATTGAGCCCAAGAAGGCCCATGGACCAAGGGGGGTCGAAATTCATGTAAGGAAATACATGAATAATTAATTTTATTTTGTTAATCCTAATTAGATTAGGATTATGAATTAAATTAATTAAGAGATAAATAAGTTAGGAGTTTTAATTAGATTATTATACTCCTATTATTATCCAATAAGGTTATTATTATTATCCTTAATATATTAGATATATAGTGAGATAATAATTAGGAATTCTATTCCGAATTGAATTCCTATTCAGTAACCTAATTCTATCTAACTAGGGATTAGATACAAGAGATTATAAATACCCCTCCCCCTAGTGATTTTCGAAATCTAAGAGAGCAAGCCCTAGAGATTTTCGAAATCTATATAGTGCAAGAGAGAGAAAATTTCGACACCCCTAGTTCGAAGACGAGATTTTCTACGGCTTCTTTCCGATCGATTGATTCCATCTATTTCTCTTATCCTTGATCTTGTGTTGATTAGTTAGAGGCAATCTACTTTGGTTGCTATTCAACGGTTGATTCTAAATTAATCTTCCCGTGTTTTATTTCGTGTTTGGGAACTCGGAGAAGAGTTGTGGGCACTTCATTAACAACGGTAGATTGATCATCAAAAGGTAATTCTTCTTATCATTCTTTATATGAAATAACGATTAACGGATCCTATGGTTAAATGGAAATAGGTTAAAAAATTTATATTTCCGCTGCTATACCTTAGCCTAATTTCCAACAGATATATCATTGAAGTCGCCCAAAACAAACCACAGACCTGAGATATCATTACTAATAGCTGCAATATTCTCCTAAAGGAGCTTATGATTCCACGGGATAGGAGAAGCATAGACAAAAGTGATTTTACAAATTTTTTTACCATTCCTCAAGACAACACGTATTATTTTTAATTTTACGTATATGACATGTACGCGGGAAAATATGAAATAAATCTTGTATATATTTATTTACATGTATAAAACGTTAGTTAGATCTGAAATAACATTTCAAATTAATTTTCATTTTCATTCTATATATACAATGCAATAGAAGCCATGATGGATTATACAGTGATTTTGAAATCGAAAATTTGACCGAGTAAAATAATTTGATAATGAAAAGAAAAATTAATAAATAAAAATATATAATGAACTTTGCAAGAATGAAAGGAATAAACAAACTTTAAATGGGAAGTCGATTAATTAATCAAATTGTCAATGGTAAAAGACAACAGCATCCCCCTTGAGGTCAGTGGTAAACGGCATTGCAAGCCGCCTGTGCGATTTCAATGATTGTGTTATATTGGAATTGTAGGGGCATCGGTAATGATCGCACTCAACGAGCCTTGAAGCTTTTGTGCCTACAACATCGTCCTGATTTTTTGTGTCTTGCAGAACCTCTTGTTTGTTTTAATGACACTGCTGATAGATTTTGGAGATCTCTGGGTCTTTCTCTTTTTGCCTGGAATGATAAGGATTCGCCGACTCTTTGGCTTCTGATAACTTGTGAAAAAATCCTTAATCGGAGCACTTCCCTGTGAGGCGCCGTTGGGATCGGCCGGGGACACTCCGGTGCCAAAGTCAGTAATATTTCTGAGAATAAACTGTAAGCACAAAAGTAGAGAATCAGTAAGTGTACCTTTGATCCTAGGAAGCTGGGGTATTTATATAGGTTTTTGTAACCTTCAACATTAATGGGGAAGCAGGTGAAGAGTCGTGTCATTAATCGTCTTTAATTGCTATCAATTCTCCATTAATCCTAGTATTTAGCATTGAAACCCTCAGAGTTGAGGTATTCGAACAGTCAAGTCTTTATTCCCCTTTAATGGCTATTAATTGCCATTTAATTGTATTTATTCCCATTCATGGATGGTAATAAAGGCGCCTTTTGGTATTCTTAGATTTGTCAAGGCGTATGTACGCTCTCCTTGAGAGCTATGGTGGGTCTCCACTACTCGCTCTCATCGGGTGTATCTCATTATGGCGTATCTCGCCATGGTCCACGTGGTGTGGCATAATGCTAGAGACTCCTTCATTTTCCTCATTATTTGCATATTCGCTCCTACATTAATCCTGCATTAATTATCATTAATTCCACATTAATCATGCATAAATATCTCTTTTAGAAGGAATAATGGTTTGCCATTATTTCTATTAATTTTCCCTTATTCCTTATTCAAGAATAATTTGGGTTGTTATCAGCTTCTTACTAAGGATGCTTCTTCTCTTTCTCTTCATTCTTCGCATGCTCAACATGTTACTGTTCAACACTAGCTGGGTGATAAATCTTTTCTTCTCTCTTTTGTCTACGGTAGTAACCTGGCTTCGGAAAGAAGGGAGTTGTGGTCATCTCTTTATAGTTGTGCGTTTCCAAATAATAATTGGTTGGTGCTTGGGGACTTCAATGCTGTTACGGGCTCTCATGAGAAGCTTGGTCCCCCTCCTGTTGTTGGATCCTACAGGGAATTCAGGAATTTTATTGATGATTGTGATCTTATTAATATTGATACTTTAGGTCAGAGGTTTACTTGGTCCAATGGTCGACATGGGGCGGCTCATGTTGAATGTCGACTGGATAGAGCTTTAGTGTCAGAGGGCTTTTTAGATTCTTGGGACTCTATCTACTGCACGGCTTTAGCAAGGTATAGTTCTGATCATTGCCCGATGCTTCTTCAATGCAGAACTGGGGAACCAAGGATTGCTAGGTTCAGATTCCATGCCATGTGGACCACTAATGATTCCTTAAAGGGGGTAATTGCTAATCACTGGTCCGCATCCCACATCTCTCTCCCTCCTGCACAACTATTATGTCATAAACTTCGCACTCTTAGGCCTATTCTCAGGGATTGGAATAAAAACGTGTTTGGAAGAATTGAATCTAATATCCACCTGGCAGAAGTTCATCTTGCCGATATTCAAAAGCAAATTTCTAAACAAGGTGATTCTCCGGAGTTGAGTAGTGCTGCTTCTGCAGCCTGCTCCAATCTTGATTTACAACTTCTTCGGCAAGAGATGATATACAAAGAGCAAAGTCGTGTTAAGTGGCTTAAAGCAGGGGATAGGAACACTAGTTTTTTCCAAAGGTCTACTAAAGTTAGAAAGACTTGGGCCGATATTCATCATTTAAGGATCGACGATGGAGGTCTCACTTCCGACACGGCTAGATTATCTGATCATGTAATTGATTATTTCTTTAATCTCTTCCGTGGTTCTAGGGACCATATCGATCTTTCTCCAATTAATGAGGTAATTCCCAACTTAGTAACTTCTTTAGAAAATGAGGATTTAATTTCTAAACCTTCTATTGAAGTCATTAAAGACACGGTCTTTTCCATGGATCCTGACAGTGCCCCTGGCCCTGATGGTTTTGGAGGAACCTTTTATCGCTTCTTTTGGGATATTGTTGGGAAGGATGTTTGCAATATGGTTCAGGCTTTCTTTGATCATGGTTGCATCCTGCCTGGTTTAAACTCTAGTATTATGGCCCTTATTCCTAAAGTGGCTGAAGCTGACAGAATTGAGAATTTTCGTCCAATTGTGATGAGTAACTTTGGTTTCAAAATCATCTCAAAAATTCTTGCGGATCGCCTTGCAGTTATTGCTGCGAGGATTGTCTCTCCCAACCAGTATGGGTTCCTTAAAGGTAGAAGCATTCATCAATGCATTGCCTTGGCTTCTGAGGGAGTTAACATGCTTGACAGGAAACGTTTTGGTGGTCACATGGCCTTGAAAATTGATATTCGTAAGGCTTTTGATACTTTAGATTGGAACTTCCTCTTGGCTGTGTTGGATTCCTTTGTTTTTTCTCTTACTTTCAGAGATTGGATCCTAAACATTCTTGCATCTGCTCGTATTTCTGTGATGATTAATGGTTCTCCAAATGGTTACTTTTCTTGTTCTAGAGGGGTTAGACAAGGGGACCCCCTTTCTCCTCTTCTGTTTGACATTGCTGAGGATTTTTTCTCTCGTTGGCTTACTAAAATGGTTAGGGAGGGTACTTATTCTCCTATGTATTATTCTGGTGGAAATTCCTTTCCCTCTCATCTTCTTTTTGCTGATGATATGCTCATTTTTTGAGTGGCATCTTTAAGCAATGTGCATGCTCTTAAGGATTTTTTCCTACTCTATGGACAGATATCCGGTCAGCAGGTTAGTTGGGATAAATCTGCTATCTTTTTTGGTTCTCAGGTGAGTCCTCCGAGGAGGGTTCGGCTTGCTAACTGTCTTGGCATCCGTTTAGAGTCTCTCCCCTTCAGTTACTTAGGAGTCCCTCTATTTAAAGGTGCTCCTAGGGCCCGTCACCTCAGCTGCCTTGCAGAAAAATTTCTATCTCAATTTAGCAAATGGAAAGGTAGCTCTCTCTCCTTTGCAGGACGTTTAACTCTAATTAAGTCTGCTATTACTGGCTCTCTGGTTCATTCATTCTTGATCTATAAGTGGCCAGTGGGTTTGTTGAAAAAGCTCAATAGAAGTGTTAGGAATTTCCTTTGGACGGGTTGTATTGATCAGAGGAAGTTAATCACGGTTCCCTGGCAAACTTGTTGCAAAAGTTTGGAGGGTGGTGGATTGGGCATTAAGGATTTTAGGATCTTTAATCAGGCTCTCTTGGGGAAAATGTGTTGGGATTTAATTCAAGGCAACAGTCTTGCTATTTCTCTGATGAAGTCTAGATTTATGGCTGTCTCTGGTTTGCCTAAAGCTACCATTGCTCCTTCCTCGATTTGGTCTTCATGTAAGTGTGTTTATTCATCCATTTGGGACCAGACCTTTTGGTGGATTGGCCAGTCTTCAACGCTCAATTTCTGGACTGATCGGTGGATCATTCCATCGGTGGTAGACAGATTGGGTCTTGATCATCAGGATAAGCGTTCACGCTTTAATTCTGTTGATGATTTTTTGGTCAATTCGGAATGGCTGGGCTTAGGCACTCTGCCTTCAGTTGTTCAAAATAGTATTCGATCTATTCACAGGGGCAGAGACGATTTTGATTTATGCGCTTGGCAGCCCTCTACGAAGGGTATTTTTTCTATCAAAGAGTACTGTTCGATTATCAGTCCTCGTTCCTACTCGGTGGACTGGTATAAATTTGTTTGGAATGCTCACACTCCCCCTTCTCATTCCTTCACATCCTGGAGAGTTTTGCATGGAAGGGTTCCGACTCACGACCTCCTGCAACGTCTAGGCTTCTCTTTTGCCTCTCGTTGCGTTCTTTGTGGTAGGGATGCTGAGTCCATTAACCACTTATTCATTAGCTGTTCTTTTGTAGATTCTCTATGGAGGGCCCTTGAGATTCATTTTGACTGCGCTTTACCTCGTCCTTCCCGATTCATCCACTTCTTCAGCACTCTTCGTAGCATTCATTTTGGCTCTCAAGTGTCGATGATCTGGCGTGTTGCCGCTATCTCTTGCATTTGGTTAATCTGACATTGTAGGAATGAAGCGACCTTTAAGGAGGTTTCTCCTTCTATTCAACACTCAAAGATCACCCTATTTCGAATGATTCGAGAGTCATTTGCTTCTTCTAAAGGTTTTTGCTCTTCGAGGAGAGATGCTGATATCTTATCCCATCTTCTGGCTTCTCCAAGGCCGCCTCCAGCTCCCAACATTATTCCGGTCCATTGGCTTAAACCTCCTCCGGGTTGGGTTAAAGTCAATGTGGACGGCTCTGCTTTTGGTACTCCTGGCGAGGCGGGAGCGGGCGGTATCTTTCGTAACTATCGCGGCTTCCCCAAAGGTTGTTTTGCTTTTTCTACCCCTCCTTCTTTTGCTTATATGGCTGAATTGAGAGCCGCTATTTTCGCAATTGAATTTGCTTGGGAGAAAAATTGGCATCATCTTTGGGTTGAGTCAGACTCCATGTATGTAGTTAATTTGCTTCGATTTCGTTCCATGGATGTTCCTTGGAGTATTCGTCAAGAGTGGTTGCACTGTCTTAGCATTTGCTCTAGGATGAACATTATTTTTACTCACATCTTTAGGGAAGGGAATCGCGTTGCTGATTCTTTGGCAAAGTTTGGAGTCTCTTCCTCTGCCATCAATTGGTGGCCTTCTGCTCCTGCTTTTTGTCAGAGGTTTATCAATGATGACATCTGTAATATTTTTCATTTGTGTTTTTCTTGATCTTTCCTTAACTTTTCTCCTCCCCCCTTCTTCTTGTTTGTTCTCCTTCATCTTCTCTTGTTCAAATACTCACATTTTCTTTTATTTATATATGGCGGGTTTGACAGTTCTTGGGCCATGGGTGCTCTCCCCGCTCAAGGTCTGTCTCGTCCCAATTTCTATAAAAAAAAAAAAATCAAATTGTCAGTGTTTGATTAATCAACTAATCACCATATAATTAATTTCTCGGTTTTCCAATTTATGAAAAAAAGTGACAATTATGTGGGTGAAATAAAGATAATAAAAAAACAGGGCTCAATTTAAGAAATTAGATAAATTGAGGAAGCAATTGGAATATGTGAGGGCTCAATTGAACTTAATTCGAACAATAGGGTCGAATTGAAATATGTAGGGCTCAATCGAACACAATTTGAATAGTTAGAGTAACTTTGTAAGATGGAGCAATTTAAAACATATTGGGTTAATCTATGAAGTGGAAGAATTAAATTGAAGCAATTAAAAACTAGCAGAGTTGCCTTAAAAATTGATATCAGCAAGGCCTATGACAGAGTTGATTGGGATTTCCTTAAAGCAGTTTTGGGCAGAATGGGCTTCCATGAAACTTGGATTGGCTGGATGATGCTATGCATAACAACTGTGAAATACAAGGTAGCAATTAACGGGGAGTGCTCTGAGCAAGTTGTCCCTGGTAGAGGATTGAGGCAAGGGGATCCCCTATCTCCCTACCTTTTTATCCTGTGTGCTGAAGTCTTATCTAAACTTATCAGAAAGGCTGAAGTAGAAGGGCTTATTTCAGGGTGTAAGATCTGCAGAAGGGCACCGGCAGTTACACACCTCTTCTTTGCTGATGACAGCTTCTTGTTTTTTGGGGCAACTATTGATGAGACTAGAAAGGTCATGAACATCCTGTCTGAGTATGAAGTAGCGTCGGGTCAGGCAGTAAACTTGAGCAAATCAGGGGTTTTTTTCAGTCGTAATGTGTCTGAACCTTTGCAGTCACAGATCAAAGCATTATTGGGGGTGTGCTCTCCTCTTGACACAGGCAGATATCTGGGGTTACCGTCACTCATTGGTCGTTCCAAGCGCAGAATTTTTGCTTTTCTGATTGATAGGCTTCGGAAGAAATTTGGAGTGTGGGGTCTTAAATTCCTTTCCCAGGCGGGGAAAGAGGTGCTTCTTAAGTCTGTGTCTCAAGCCCTACCAACCTTTTGTATGAGTACGTTTCTTTTACCCTTATCTATCTGTGATGAGCTGCAAAAATTAATGAATTCTTTTTGGTGGGGTATGAAACCTGAGGGCAGAAGTAACATTCATTGGTTTGATTGGGGTAAATTGTGTAGGCCTAAAGATTCTGGTGGGATGGGTTTTAAGGATCTACATGTGTTTAACCTGGCAATGTTAGGTAAACATGGTTGGAAACTACTAAAATTCCCAAATACTCTAGTAAGTCAAATGTTCAAAGCTAAATATTACCCTAGGGAGGACTTACTTCTCTCCAAATTAGGCAATAATCCTAGTATGGTTTGGAGAAGCATATGGGAAGGCATTAGTATACTTAAAACATGGGTCAGATGGAGAGTGGAAGATGGTAGATCAATCAGAGTCTGGGAGGATGAGTGGGTTCCTAGCCTTGAGAGTTTTTGCATAAACTCCTTTTTGGTCCCTGGAATGGAGAATTTGATGGTAGCAGACTTACTCCTTGAAAATGGGAGAGGGTGGGACATGCAGAAACTAAATGGCTGCTTTAGTGAAGTGGAAGTGCAAGCTATTAGTGATATTATCTTACCATACAATGCAGGGGAAGATATGAGAATCTGGCATTGGTCAAGGGATGGACACTACAATGTTCACTCAGGCTACTTGTCAGGTATGGGGCTAGTTGAAGCTAGCAGAGTCCATGAAGGTTGGAAGAGGTTGTTGAAGTTAATGATTCCCCCTAAACTGAAACAGTTTATTTGGCGTCTGTGTTCAAAGTGCTTACCCACTAGAACTCGGTTGGTCCAGAGAAGAGTTCCCATTTCAATTGAGTGCCCAGTATGTGTGGAGCAAGAAGAGACGGATAACCATTTATTTGTTGATTGTTGTTTCGCAGGTGACATTTGGCGTGTAGCAGGCATTCCTGTGCCGAGAGTGGGCAACAGCTACCTTGACGAGTGGCTCCTCCAAGCATTGAGCAACTCGAATTTGGAAGATATTACTAGAACCTGTTGTGCACTCAAAGCAATCTGGGACCACAGAAACAGAGTCCTGTGGCACATGAGATGGTGGCCGGCAGACATGGCTTGGCGAATCAGCTTAGAAGCTGTTCAGGATTGGAAGGCCTACCAACAAAAGACGCCACCCTTGAGCAACCGACACTTGCAAGCAACACACATACAGACGACACCGCAGTGGGCCGCCCAGCCACCCCTGCAAGCACAGGGCACACAGATGAGAGGTAACCACTACTTGCCAATTCCCCAACATAAATGGTATACGCCTAGCCCGGGCTTTATCAAATGCAATATAGATGGGGCCATTTTCAAAGAATTAGAGAGTAGTGAAATGGGAGCAGTGATTAGGGATGAAAAGGGAGCTTTTCTCTTTTGTAGCAGCAGTCTTATCCCAAGCATAAAAGAACCACGTGTCATTGAAGCTCTTGCAATCCGCACGAGTTTGTTATGGATTGCTAATTTGGGTTATTCTTCTGTTATTTTTGAATCTGATGCTAAGGCTGTGGTAGATGCTATTCACTCTGATAAGTAGGACATTTCTGAATTTGGTATGATTGTGGTAGATTGTCGAACCCTGCTAAGATCCACCCGTTCTTTTAAATTAGCGTATATTTCTCGTTTAGCGAACAGTGCAGCTCATTTGGTAGCTGGGCTTGCCTGTTCCAATGCTAGCGATTTTGTTTCTAATGTTGTGCCAGACTGGCTTGTGAACACTATTTATTTGGATGCAAATCCATCATCTATTTAAGCGGTGCTTTCAGGTTCAAAAAAAAAAAAAAAACTAGCAGAGTTAATTTACAAAACAAAAATGTTAAATTGAATCAATTAAAAATAAGGAGGATCAATTTAAGAGTATTGTAATGTTCGATATGGCAATTAAATAACGATAAATAATTTATTCAAATTCTTTAAAAGATATAGTTAAATGAATAAATAATTTATTTTTATTTTTGTGATAAAAAGAATAAATAATTTATTACGTCTTACATTTTTACTATTTTTGAAAAAACTGGTTGCGGGGTTGTGTTCCGAGACGAAAATGGAGGATTCAAAGGTGCTAGATCGGCGGTTAGGGAGGGGCTAATGGAGGTCAGGGAGGCGGAGGCCTGGGCTTTGTTGCAGGCAATTACTTGGACGGCGGAGGTTGGTTATGATCGGGTATTATTTGAGTCGGACTCACAAATTTTGACAAATGCTATTGAGTCGGATAAATTGGATCAGTCTGAATTTGGGGATATGGTTTCAAAATGTCGTAATCTCTTGAATTCTAACAACGGATTTACTATCCATTTCATTAGAAGACAAACAAATGGAGTAGTTCATGCTTTGGCTAGAGCTGCTTCCCAAAATGCTAGTCCTTATGTGTTTGATTTTGATGTTAGTCCAAATATTTTGGCTGATTAATAAAACTTTACTTCAAAAAAAAAAAAATCTATTATTTTAAAAAATATATTATAAAAATTTTACCTTTTATTATTATTAACCTTTTAATTATTTCAATTATTTTTTATATATTTTAAACTAAACCTATATTTCAAAATTGTAAATTTGGATGCGAAATAGATTTGGATAAATGTGGAGTAGTAAATTTGGATGCGATCCCAATAGATTTTTGCAGGAATGGATAAATGAATTTTTTTTTCAAAAAAGATGTGAGTTAAAAAGGAGATGGACAGTGAAAGAAAAAGCGCGAGGGAAATAACGAAAAGTAAACGGGAAAATGTGGTATCGCCTTCCATGAGGCTTCTGTAATGGTGACTGATCTTCTTTACCAACCAGTATTATTACTACTACTAGACGACTAGTCCTTTTTCTTCTCCATAGACTTCCAACGACTCTGCTTCTCAATTCCCCGTTTTCTCCTAATTTTTCTACCATGAAGAGAGCTGGCTTGAACCCTAACATGAACCTTAAGCTCAATCTTCCTCCTCCTGATGAAGTTTCTTTTGCTAAGTTCTTGTATGTCTTCTTCTTCTTCTCTTTTTTTCCTTTTTGTTGCATTTTTTGGCTGATTTCTTCTGTCTGATTCTTCGCAGGACCCAAAGTGGTACTTTCATGGATGGCGATCTGCTCGTCAATCGCGACGGAGTTCGAATTGTCTCCCAAAACGAAACCGAAGCTGTAAGCTGTTTTTCTTTTACTTTACTAATTACTATCAGTTTATTTGTGAAATACGTTGTTAAGAGATGGAATGGAAGCCGAATCTTTCCAATTACGAAGATTAGACATTAATTGGATCGTGGATTTAAGGACGTTGGCTCTTAGTTCGAATCTTCATCTTTTTTATAGTTTGTGTAGTAATAATTTGGGAATATTCAATTTTGGCGGAACTTAATTGTTATAACTAACACTGATATATAATAATATATATACTTTTTCCGACTATTCGGTTAAGTCTGCACATTTGCTTCAATTGTAAAATTACTTAAAAGTGTGCTAAGCAAGTTTAGCGACGGTGAAATTTATCCTGATGATTGTAGATTTTGTTCAATAACTTGAAGGATGCTATAATAATTTTAATCCTCTGTTTTTGTTTATTTAATCTGTTAAAATATGCACTAAACAATAGTTCTATGAATATATAAGCTATCTGAATTGGTTGACGATGGAATATTACCATCTATGTTGCACGGAAACTCTTCTTCAGTAGTAGCGTTCGGTTTCCTAGCTATATTTTTTTGTAGAAATAATGTTTTCCGGTGTCCGTTTCCGTTTCAGTGTCCGATTCTGTTTCCGTGCAACACTGGTTACCATTATTATATGCGATCTTTGTTGCTCCTTTCTGTAGCTTATCCTCTTTGAATGAAATCTAGAAAGTCACTCACCTAATCAAGGTTTATTTAAAATTGCCGAATTTCCATTGCCAATCTGGTCCTATCAAAGTTGAATACCTTCATAAGACTAAAGAATATTTTACAGCGACATCAGTACCTTCCTACAGGATTTTCTTCTATACCTTTTCATTAGCTTCCTACAGGATTTTCTTCTATATCTTTTCAGTAATATAATCAGAATGGACTGGGATGATAAGTAGACATAAATGAAGCTAGGTAGAATGCTAATTTATTGTAAATCTGTGTTTCTTTTTATGAATTAATAAACAAATTATCAGTGAGTTAAATTTTAATATTCATATTTTTCTCCTTATTGGATGTATATAAACTACAGTTTAATTTTCTGTCTTACAAATTTGTATTTTGTTTTATATGCATCCTGCCTTCAGCCAGCCCCTATTAAACCAACGGACAACCAATTGAGTTTAGCGGATGTAGACACCATTAAGGTCATAGGGAAGGGAAGCAGTGGAATTGTGCAGTTGGTGCAACACAAATGGACTGGCCAGTTTTTTGCTTTAAAGGTATGGTACATTCCGGATGAATGATTTGACCCTATGGCTTATCCGTTTCAAGTTATTTCAATTGCACTTTTTTCTTGACGTAATGAAAATCACCGCTCAATAAGTATCTTCTTTAATTGTCTGGTTAGAGAAAAGATACTTTGCATTTTGTCACATTTTCCTTGACTTATACATGTGGCGCTTCTATCACATTTCAATTATAGACCTTCATTTCTTTTTCATGCTAGAAGATTTTCAAGATTCAAATTTTAAAAATGGTGTCACCTCTGTCATTCTTGTTGTCTAATTCTTTGCAGATTCTTCTAATAAGCATTTGCATTACTCGAACAATATGCTTAAAAACATAAGGCTAATAGTTCTGCAGTTCCAGTAGCCCCTATCCTTCATGTTCTGATATGTATAATGGATTAATGATATGAAATGTGGGAGTGAGAGATCTCTTAAATGTATTAATTTTTCTTTCAGATTAAGTGGGTTGTTGAAGAGCTGTTCTTAATATATGTGATTGCTAGTTATTGGTTTTGATAGTCATACTATTAATTTTCTTTACCATTGCTCCCTTGTGGACGTGTTTACATGGTTTCTTATCTTAAACTTTATTATTCTTGTTTGCATCCAGGTTATACAAATGACAATTGAGGAGACCACTAGGAAAGCAATTGCTAAGGAACTAAAAATCAATCAATCGTCACAATGTCCATATGTTGTCATGTGTTACCAGTCTTTTTATGACAATGGTGTCATTTCAATTATCTTAGAATATATGGATGGTGGATCTTTGGCAGATCTTCTGAGAAAAGTTAAATCAATTCCAGAAGCATATCTTGCTGCAATTTGTAAGCAGGTGAAATATTTGGAAATCATTCAATTCATGATTAGACTCTTATTCGCTTCGAACCCAATTGCTTTACTTATTCCTTTTCCAATTGCTGCAGGTGCTAAAGGGTCTACTATATCTACATCATGAGAAACACATTATCCACAGGGACTTGAAACCTTCAAATTTATTAATAAATCATAGAGGAGAAGTCAAGATTACTGACTTTGGTGTGAGTGCCATATTGGCAAGCACATCTGGGCAGGCAAATACTTTTGTTGGGACATACAACTATATGTCTGTAAGTATTTAATTGCAAAATGCTCTTTTTCCATTCCTTTTGGTTCCTCATTTGCAAGGATATTTCCTCCGCAGGTTCACAATTATTCTGCTTTCATCGAAACTTATATGTCTATGATTGTGTTTTTGTAGCCCGAGAGAATTAGTGGTGGAAAGTATGGCCATAAAAGTGATATTTGGAGTCTAGGTTTGTTGTTACTGGAATGTGCGACTGGTCAGTTCCCTTATTCCCCTCCAGATCAAGGAGAGGGCTGGATTAATGTTTATGAGCTTATGGAAGCTGTTGTTGACAAACCACAACCGTCTGCTCCCCCTGATCAGTTTTCTTCAGAATTTTGCTCATTCATATCTTCCTGGTAAATTATTTGGTGCTTCCACAACACATAATTCCATAAAATCTTTTCTGTCTGTTAGTTTTGGGAGTAATTCATGCTTTTTCAATTTCCTAATGTTAAGTTAATACTCAAGGATTTATTATGTATAACTTCCATGTTTGTTTACTTAACATGTTGATTTATTCTTCTGAGTGTCAAACAATTCAATACAAATTATTTTGTTTATATATTTAGGATAATTCAGATTTTGTGCGTTTGTATCATGTATCTCTTCTCTATAGGATGCATGTTTCCAGTTGAATTGTAATAAAATAAATAGGAAAAATACTAACAATAACTCTCATCTATGCTCTTGTGCTAACATTTAATTGGTTTTGCTTGTAGCCTGGATAATACTATGAATTTTATAGGGCCACTGATCCTCATCTGTTGTTTTATTTTCTTTTTTCAGTGTGCAGAAGGAACCTAACAACAGACTGGGTGCTCATGAGCTTATGGTATGTGATATTTCTCTTTTGCCCTGTTGAAGTCCAAATCAAATAACTTAATTATGTTCTGACTTCTGACTGGATTTTGTCTTTGTAATATTAGACACATCCTTTTCTGAGCATGTATGATGAAAGGCATATTGATCTCGCATCTTACTTCAAAGACGCAGGCTCTCCACTTGCAACCTTTTGAAACCCATGGTAAAATTTTAATTTCTGTTTCTAAATTTCTAATCCTCAAAACCAATATTTTTCACATTGAGTCGAGAGTTACAATTTCTTTATTGTGGCACTAGTTTTGGATTTTCTTGCACAAAGTTTAATCCACTACAGTCTTCCTTTTTGTGGCTTCATTATTGGAGACCAAGCGTACGCATATATAATAAGGTGTTAATATGCAGGCACATTCTGGTGCCTCACCAGTGGCCATTCTGTGTGATGAATCACTCATAAATTATTTCTAAACTCTAAGCTATCTGGTTTTAGTTGTCTAATGTAATTTCAGAGTCTGAACTGCCTTTAAAGTGAGTTAGGCAATCTGCATATCGAACTGTATTTTTATGTGGATTTATGTTTTTTTGAGGTTTGAATATACAAGCTCATAACTCAAAGGGCTTCATTGGTAAACAGGTAGAATGGAAATTAGCGCCAGGAATTTTGAACATGACAAAGATTTTAGCTGCTGCTTTAACAATGACAAGCAACAGGCTCTATTTAAAAGCACCACTACTTGATAGAACATTGCTGTGCGAGAAGAACTCTCGTACGAAAACACAGTCGCATTCTATTGAATTGAGTGAGGGCTTATCATTTATGGGAGAGGTGGTTTTGTATTATTATTTGAAGTCTTAAGGAATAGTTATCCAACTACCATGCATTACTTTAAAAAAGATGAATTACTATTAGTATTAGGATTGGAAATTTATTTAATCTACGGAATCTGTTTCCTTGTGTGAAGGTAAGTTTCTTTTTTGGTTACAAAAAGTTCGGGTAGGATAAGTCTACCTACTCCTGGTCATGTCAAGGTTAACCATAGACCTCGACTACCCACCAATAAAAGTTAAATTTTGGCTGGGTGAGAAATTGAATTTCAAACCTAACAAGTAGAGATATCAATTTCTTATCGTTCGGGCTAATCTTGTTGGTGTTATGGTAAGTTTCTCGCAAGTAAGATTTGCTAGATAAGTTGGATTTGTTTTTTTTTTTTCTTTTTTGAGTGAAGAGAGTTTCTAGTACAGTCTGGTCAAATACTACGTAGATATTGTATGTTTTAGTTCAAATCTAATACTTTGAGCTTCACGCTTTTAAAACATATTTACATGTATTGGATATTAATCTTACGAATAAACTTTAGTCATTCTTTCTATTTTTGACGTGAGATTCAGTTCGTTTATGATTCTATCATTATACCTTACGACCGCTCTTTGTCTAGGTTTTTTACAGCTTCTATACTGGTTTAGCTGTGTCTGTGTTGTCGGACTTGGCATCTAAATAACCAACAGATGCATCACTCATTTAATAGTGACTCATTCCATGTGCCTTAGAAATAGTGACTCGTTCCATGTGCCTTAGAAAAGATACAGTTGTGTATGAAAACTTTAATAAAATTGAAACTCAAAAAATTTCTGTAATTTTGAAAATTTAAGAAACTAATTTCTTATTTCTTAGAATGTAATGATCACATGTTCAGTAAATTCCTATCAAATATTATATCTTCTACAAATTTTTAAAATGAAAATATCTATTTTTTTTTCTCTTGTATATACTTATTTTTAATTTATACATATATAGAAAAACTAACATAAATCCTTATAATTTTAAAAATTTATAACTATACCCTTATATTTCTATTATTTACATGTTTTTGCATATTTCCGTCAAAAATGTCCTTATTTCCGTCAAAAATGTCCTTGTGGGTTTCAGTTTCTGCATCCATTTCCATGTAACAGAGGTTGCAGATGGTGATATAAAAAAATTTTATAAGCTTGCTTCCATATTACTATTACATTAGTGCAGGAAAAAAAGGCTAATTGCATATATTTGGTTTAGCCCAAAATAAAAAAAGTGATGGGCCAAACTTTGTTGCTACAACTATATGATATTATCAAGTGAAGAAAATACTAATTATTATCAAGTGTTTTCCTCTTAAATTTGCGTTGAGCTTTTAAATCTACCACAATAACAGTGATATTGTCTTTGCTCCCCTTCTGAAGAGCAAGTTTTGACAGATATTCTGCTGCAGCTTGTGCAGCAGGATCAACTCCGTCGTCGTCGCTGTTGTTTTCGACAGACAACGTATCAGCATTCTTCTTATGCCAAAGAAGTATTCTTCTTCTTGCAATGTCACAGGCTTCTTGATCTGTTATCACATCCCATAAACCATCACTTGCTAAGATTAGACACTCGTCTTCTTTCGCTCGTGCCGTGAACGTCACTTCTGGATCCGGGATGATCCATGGTTTCAAGTATTTATCACCTGAGAGCAACAAAACAATTAGAAATTCATTAACAATGTGTTTCAAGCTAGCACATCTCATATACCTATGGATCTGATGAAGAGATGCATATATACCTATGGATCTTGACATTGCAAGAACACCAAAAACGCGAGACCCGTTCCAGCTAATGATCTTGCCTCCTGCTGCCTCGATCCTTGCGTATTCGTCTTCTCTATCGGGCTGCAAGCAACATAAACTCATTGTTAAGAACATTGATCTTCTTAAGCTGAAACTTTAAAGTACTGCAAAAACAAAGAATTGCTTACTTTGTGATCTACAGACAACGGCATAGCGACTTTTCCACGACACAGGACCGCCCTGGAATCACCGCAGTTTGCAACTATAACATGAGATGGAGAAACAACAGAAACTACAGCAGTAGAACCAGCAGTTTCCGGGGCAATCTCTTCACCTCCTTCTCCTGTCTCAGCATCAACTTTTTTAAAACAATTCGATAAGGCGTTCTCCCATTGATCTTGCCAACTATTCTCACTTAAGCCTGCCTTTGCAGTCTCTATCTCCTCAGCCAAAGCCAAATGAACCCTCTTACTACAATAATCAGCAACCTAAATACAGAAACAAACCAAGTCTCAGTTTTGATCAAGACCCTTATGAATTAAGCAATTGATAAACACATATAGAGATCGAAAACCCGAAAATCAGGGCATTTGATACCTGAGCTCCACCATGTCCATCATAAACACCAAAGAAGTGAGCAGAAGAGCAACCAAGTTTGTGATTCATTAGCATCTGAGAAGGAGTTTGCAGAAAATGAGGCACTGCTGCAAAAGCATCTTCCATCTCACGTCTCCTTCCACATATACAAGTAAACCCCCAAAGTGGTTTGCCACCTGATTTACATATCTTGTTTTGTTCAGGAAGATCAATAGACAATTTTGGGTAATTTTCACCCTCCATAGGTTGTTGAATTTCATCATTTGGGGATTCGGAAATCATATTATAATTACCAACATCATTAAAATCCCTATTGCAATTAGCCTCCATATAGCAGGTATTATCACTGCCCGCAGATTGACAACTCATATTTTCATCCCTAAAATTAACAGATTCAAACCCCATATTTGGCTTCCTTGTAGGGTTTGATATCAAATTTGGTTTATCAGACATACGCTTTAGCCCTGAAATTTCCATCCTGAATTGAACAGCAACTGCAGGAGATATATCCTCCATTCAAAAATAAAGAATCAAAATTTTCTGAATCAATGAAATGTTTGAACAAAGACTTGAACTTTAAAGTATTATAAGATGAAGAAATCAAAGATTACACAGAAAATTGTAGAAGAAGAAGATGGGTCTAGAACTAGAGTATTGGGAAAGAGAGAGAAGAGAAAAATTGATCTAAAAAAAGTAAAAAAAAAGAGTCAAAGAAAATAGAAATGCCCAGAAAAACACAAACCCGAATTAAATTCCCTGAAAGAGAGGCAATTTTTGTGAGCCTCTTGATGAAAAATTGGGGGTTTTTTGAAGTAAGCGAGTTAAAAAAGAATTAGGAGAAAAGGCATTTAAGAAAAATGGGGAAAAAGGAAGAGAGTTTGTTTGTTGCTTGAGCTTACAAGAAACAGCACACGGAACAGAGAAGGAGAGAAAGCTGGCAATGAAGAACAGAGTTCAAATAAACGAAATCATGTCAAATAAGGAAATAAAAAATTTGGTAAACATACACGTGTCCGTTTTTTTAATTGTTTTTCTATATCGTTTTTAAACTGAAAATTAATCTTTTTTTAGAAAAATAATAACTTTTTTTGTTGTTAAATTAAATTGGAATTAAACAATGAAAAGCACTTCTGTTTCATGTGAACTGTCAAGGACTTAAGCAAAGGGAATAGCTATATTATTATGTTATTTGTATGTTGGACTAATCACGTTTTATATTTTAAGGTTTCCAAGTTTATAGCTTGGAAGAACTCAATCAATTCTTTAGAAAAAGATCTTACCATATCCTTTAACCAACTATCATGTAGAAAGAGAAAAAAATTAGCATTCAAAATGGAATTATCATGCAACAATATCAACAACCTCAATTCATTAACTTTGAAATAAAACATTACTTTTATATAATCACTATAGATAGATTCTTCTTTCTCGAATGGAAACTATTCATTTGCTCTATTCACTCCTGTTATCTGCGGAAAATAATAACGTATCGATAATGCATTTCAAAAAGCCTTTATTTGGTTTCTCTAATATGCTAACACGCAGGATAGCAACACTAGTTCTAGGAGCAATCAACGTCAGCAGACTGCCTTTTATTATTCCAGATATTGTTTCTTTGATTCCAAATTGTCCAAGCACCAGCGTAATAGTAACTAGGACATCTTTACATTCAGTAGGATAGAAATGAATAAACCGATATGAAAATGATGATACCAATAGAGCTCCAACAACTGATTGTGTAAGGAAAAGACAAGAACAAGTGAAAGTCGTGTTTAATGTCATTGTATAACACATAGATGTTAGGAACACTAATCCGCTTAGACAAAAGGCGAGTACAAGTGGGAGACATTTTGAACCTAACTTCTACAAGCAAATCTTTACCTTACAAGGGAGGCAAAGCTTTCATAGGGTCTTCCAACCATCCTCAATGTCATTCTGCATACAAAGCTCGAAACGCACTCTATAAATGTACTTGTAAGTGTATTGTACATCACGAGGAAAGTGCCAAATTAGTTTATCATCCTTTTCGTATTACCACACCACCATGCTGCAAATAGTTCTAGCTTGGTTACAATGAACAATGAGTCTATTTCACTTATATCCCAAATTCATGTACCATTATTAAATAGATTACTCACCTTAAGATCTTCACACCCCTACACACAAGGCGAATTTACAACAAAGCCTGAATCCAGATTTAGCCAAAGATCCTTCCAGACTTTTATTTGTTGACCATGCCCAATCCGCCATCTCAAGCCATTAGTAAGAATAATTTTAGAAGCTCACAAACTCCTCCAACTATAACTACGATTATTGTCTAGCTTGGAAGATAAGAAATTATCTATAGGGAAGTATTTCGTTTTGTAGATCCTACCCACTAAAATGTGTGGTTTCAAAATGAACTTCCACTCATGTTTGTCAAGAGAGCTAAATTGAAATCACAGAGATCCTGAAAACCAATACCTTATTGCCCATTACTCCGACATAACTAAGCCCAATCAAACTAATTGATGTCTCTTTGACCGTCATCCTTTGTACCCCACCAAGATGGATCCATCATCTTCTAGAGTTTATAATAAATAGATCTTGGAAGAAGAAATGTACTCATGTAAAAAGTTGAGAGTGATTGGGCAACCAATTTGAGTAACACCTCTTTATCAGTGATAAAAAGGAACCTAAAACTCTAGCCATGGTTTATTTGTAAGGATCTAAAATTATATGTAAGTAGTTAACTAAAAAAGTATAATTGATTAATTATACTGTGTTAATATTTTATTAGTTGGATTATAATATGATATTACATTATTTGTTATTGATCCGGCACACAAATACTATATAGTAAAATATTAACACTGATTAACAAACTACAATATTGTTTTACTGCATTATGTCTAATGCTTATGTGTCTTCCCTTTCCATTATAAACGCTATTTTTTAGCAATTTTTATGGACGTTTGTGAGTCACAATGTAGTGACATAGGTATAAAAGACATCCCCCATAATGGAATGTCTGCTAACAAACTTCTTAATCATTCTGCTTATTGACTTGCCAATTCAGGATCTATAAATTTAGATTCAATGGTTGAACGTGCAATGCATGTTTGTTTGGATGACTTCCACGAAATGATGCCACCACCCAAGATAAAGATATAGCCACTGGTAAAACTCAGTTCATCTTTGTCAGATATCTAGTTTAATCACAAAAACCTTCCAAAGCATGAGGAAATTTATTAAAGTGCAAACTCAAATTTATAGTACCTTCCAAGTATTTAAGTAAACATTGAAGTGCATTCCAATGTTCATTATTACGAGTATATATCTACTCAATCCACTAATAGCATATAATATGCATAGTCTAATATGGTTCATTAAAAAATATCACACTACGTATAATCTTAGCACGTTCTTCCCGTGAAACATCATCTCTTGTATTTTTCTTCAATGATGTGCTAGGATCATAAGGTATTCAAGCATGCATCACATCAAAACTATTGAATTTTGTTCAACAATTTTTTAACATAATGTGGCTGCCTTAAGGAAAAGCCATTTTCAATTTTTGTAATCTTTATACCAAAGATTACATCTGCTTCTCACATATCTTTCATATCAAAATGAAAAGATAAAAACATTTTTATCTCATTAACTACATCTATTAGTGCACAAGATTAGCATGTCATCCATATATAGGTATATAATGACATAATTGGTTCCAACGGTTTGTAATAAACACAAGTATTTAAACCATTTAAAACATACCAATTAGATACTAGAGTTCCATTATATTTTTCATACCATTTTTTGGGAGCTTGTTTAAAGCCATATAAATAAAGATTTTTTTTATTTGCATACCTTCTTATCTTAACTAGGAACATGTCCCTCGGGTTGTAGCACATAAATCTCTTCTTCTAAATCACCATTTAGAAAAGCATTTTTTTACATCCATTTGATGTACCACAAGACTCTGTATAGCTCTAATAAAGTTCTAATAGTAGAGATTTTAGTAACATGAGAATAAGTATCAAAATAGTCAATGTCTTTCTTTTGACTTTTACCTAGTGCAACCAGTCTAGCTTTAGACTTAGATTTTCTCAGAAATTAATTGTTGACAGTTCAACTTACAGAAGAAGAAAGAACTGAAGTAACAAGAGCAAGAGGTTGGTTTTCTACCAGGTAAAGAGTATCAACATATCTACCAGGTACTCGTTTTATTTTAAAGACCCATTTATATTTTATAGGTTTCGTCCTTTTTGGTAGGTCTACTAAGTCCCAATTATGACTTCTCATAATGGAATCTAGTTCACTTTTTATTGCTTCCTTCTAGAAATTAGCATCGAAAGAGGTTATTACCTCTTCATATATTTTTGGATCTTATTCTATAACATAAGCTAATATGGTTTCATCATTATGATATCATGATTTTCTAATAGAAAAGTGGTGATGAAATCAGATCCAAAACTACTAGTTGTTCTCTTTCTTTTACTTCATGTAAGTTCATTTTCACTTTCAATCTCATTTTCATTCACAATAGAACCACAAGTAATAGGTAAAGAAACATGAATGGAAGAAGGAAAATAAAGCTCAACATCATTAGACAAAACATATTTCTTCAAATGAAAGATATTCTAAGAAAAATCAAGCATCTATATATTCATCAATAGAATTATCACTTAAAGACATAAAATGATAAGCAAATTGTTTTTTAGCATAACTAATAAACATGCAATCAAATGTTTTAGATCCTATATTGGGTCTTTTAAGAACTTGTAGGGAAATCTTAACAAGACATCAAACCTTCAAAAGACTTAAATTCGGTGAAAAACCTTTCCACAACTCATAAGGTGTTTTATCTAGTTTCTACGAGGTACTCTATCAAGGATATAACAAGTAGACAACACAACTTCCCCCGCATGATACTAGACACCCTAACTCAAAAGCATGGCATTCATCATTTCATTAAGGGTTATATTTTTCCTTTTGGTTGCACTATTCTATTGAGGTGTATAAGGTGCACTACTCCCATGAATGTCATTCCCCTAAAAAAAGGACTTAAGGAAATTTGTGCCATGAAGGAGCCCAAACCATCATTTGACAACTTATCTAGAGAAAAAATAAGTGAGGAATGAATTTTTTTGATATGTGATAAATAAAAAATAGAGATAAATTTAGGCTTTGAATAAAGAAACTGACATAAATTAAATATTTGCAAATATTTTTTCCAATTTAAAACTGCAAAACAGTTTAGCATTTTATAATGAAATTAAACGAACGCTTTAACTGTTACAACCATAAAAACTATATCTTTGTCTCCTTCAAATAAATTATTAAAAATATTCAAAAAGGAGAAAACAGTTTGGATTTTAAAAAAGATTTGGCCCACGTCTGAAGCCGGTAATGCATACGTGTGCATATGACTCATTTTAAAAAAGATTTGGCCCACATCTGAAGCCGACAATGAATACGTGTGCATATGACTCATTTACCAAATTCAACTCTTACCTAATTTAACGGCTTGTCAGATCCCAATTCATTATAAATTTAAGTAAAAGCTCTCAAACTAGAAATAAAGAATAATAAATAAGAAAAAAAATACCACCTTTAGACAAATCATATTTATTTATCAATAAACGGTTTAATAACTTTTTGGTATATATTTTATATCTGTTCTCATCTGAGTCAGGAATTATGCTCCCACTTAAATTAGGATCTATCTTATTCGAAATGTTTTGAGGTTCATGATCAAGTTCTTGTACTTGATCATGGTCTTGAACCACTGGGAAGTCCTTCAAAATTCCTTCCACTCGAATGGAGAGGTCCATTTGAATTAGGTTCCTCACATAAAGTCAGATCATGGTCTACTTTCCCTAGTTTTGGGAACTTGTTCTCTAAAAAGACAACATCTCATGAATATATTTCTGTCACATGGCCTACATTGTTTTTTTCCACTAGAACATATTCTTTTGATACGTTTGGGTATCTGTTGAAGATACATTTCTTAGCTCTTGGGCCAAGTTTACTAAACTTGTTTGAGGTATAGTGGAGAAAATGGTGCAATCCTGGTGTTTAAGCATACTTTCGGGTTTGCAATCTGTTCATAACTCATGCGGAGTTGAGGTGGAACATTTAGAGGGAACTTTGTTTTGGACATATGTAGTTGTGAGCAAAGCATCTCCCCGATAGGAGATGGGTAGATTTTCTTCATCCATCATATACTTAACCATATTGAGAAAGGTACGATTTCTTCTCTCGGTAACACCATTTTGTTGTGGAGTGTATGGAATAGATAACTAGTGTTCTATTTACCTTTCATCGCATAAATCTTTAAAATCTTCTGAGAGGCACTCTCGACCATGGTCGATTCTTAAAGCTTTTATCTTTTAATCTAACTAGTTCTCAACAAGGTTCATAAACTTTCTGAAACAGCTTAAAGCTTCAGACTTGTGAGGCATTAAGTAGATATGATCATACTTGGTATAGTCATCTATGAAAGTGATAAAGTAGTAGGCATCATGTCTAGCCCTCATGTTCACATGACCACGTGCATCTGAATGAATTAATTGCAAAGGAAATTCTACTATTGTATATGATCCAAATGGTTTTATATGCATTTTCCCTTAACACATGATTCACAAGGTGGTAGTTCAATGTTACTTAAACACTCTAGTAAACCTTCTTTGGCCAATCGACTCATTCGATCTTGACCGATATGGTTTAATCTAGCATTGCCATAAAGTAACATCTTTGTCATTCATAGAAGAGGAAGAAGATTTAAGGGAAAGGCATTCATTGTAATTTTTCAAAATAAAATCTAAAATTATTAAACCATTTGAAATGTATCTAGAACCATAATAAAAATTATTCAAACACAATTCTAAACTATTATAGCTAAAATGGAATTTGAAGCCTATCCTAGACAACAACAACAAGGTAACATAAATAAGATTCCATTGAATCTTGGGCGCAAAGAGGATGGCTTATAAGAGAAGAGTTTGACCACCTAACAGATTTAATCTACACGTGACAATCCTTTGGACTTCAACTCTTGAGTTGTCTCCTATATAGATCCACCTTATTCTGACAGGTATTCATTAGAACTCAACAAAGGCTTCTATTTCCTTCGTCACGCGGTCGATTGCACTTGAATCAATAACCCACATAAGATAAATTCAGTTATAAGCACAGTACTTGATACATTTATCTAACTCATATTTGAGTTTATTGAATGTACCTTAGCAGTCTTTTTCATAATTCTCTTTAAGATGGTAGTTGAAACACTTGACATGTGAGATGTTTGCCTTCTTTTTATTCTTATGCCTCTTTTCGTTGCTCCCTTCTGCTTTATTAGGCTCATTAGCTTGCTTTTTTCCCTTACCATTGAAACGTTTACATTTTATGCCTTAAATGTTGGGACGTCTCAAACTTGAGTGTGAAACCACATAATAAGCCTCTACATTGATCTTAATCGATGCAAGGCGTTCCTCCTCAAGTTTAAGGTGGCGAACAAGATCATCAAAGGTTCTAAGATCTTTGGTGTGGGTTAGGTGAATCTTTATATGCTCCCAACTGTTCGAAAAAGAACATATAACAACATGAATCTTCTGCTCCTTGATCAACAAATGACCTTCTTCACTAAGCTCATTGATCATGTTTGACATCTCTCTTAGATGTTTTCTTATAGTATGATCAGCCTTCTTCTTGCAAGTATCAATTTTGATAGTGAGAGAGCAGAGCTTAGTTAGAGAGACACCTACAAAATTCTCCTTCAGGATCGCTCATATATACTTTGCAGTCTTATACTTATAGAATTTTCTAGTGAAGTCAGTATGCATGGCCTTAAGAGGATGATGCGGGTTGTGGAATCCTTTTTCTTCCACACAAAATAAGCATCTATATCCCTCCTATGTTGAGCAGGAGTACCTTCTTCAGGTTCAGCTAGGACTATTTCGAGAACTTCATAACCTCTTATTCTTCCAGCACACATTTTATTTTTATACTCCATAATTCATAGTAATCCTCATTTAATTTCGGGTCTTTGTTCAGTTTAGCTACAATAGATTGTCCAGTTGATGCCATTATTAAACTTGATCTATAATGGAATTGCATGACTTAGTAAGAAGTAAAGGTTTCAATACACACAATGAATCTCTAGCAACCTATATATACCTAATGAAGTTGTCACACTAAATATAGTCGAACTTGAGACGAAAAGTAGATGGCTCAAATTACCCTTTACACTCTAGTGTTTGACCAAATTAACTAGATATATACATGCTTAGAGAATCTTAGTTATCGTATATAACTTGTTACAAAGTGGTTACTAATGGAAAATGTTGACTTTGGATTTATTATTCAATCTTAATAAGGCACTATCCATAAATAGCTATTCAGATAAAACAACAATTTATCTCACAAAATAAATTACTAAATAATAAACATTAATAAATGGTCACAAATATTAATCAACATAAAATTAATCTCCATACAAATAAAAAAAATCCAACCATAACTGGCAAAAAAAAAAAAACCAAAGGTTTTTAAAAGAGATAAACAAAAACTAACAAAAAGTTTTTACTCTCAAAAATCATTTATCATTCGAATTATAATCATAACGGATTTTTACCGGGACCATCCAAACCACTTTAAAATATAAGTCCGATAATATCCCACTAAACTCCCTCTTGTACCAAGGCGTATAAAGAAGTTTATCCAATTTTAGCTCCATACCAGAATGTCCAGCAACGGTTGTAACAAGCATACTGTCTAACCTATTCATTAGGATAGTTATCGACTTATAGTGATTCATCCCGACTTCAATCCAGCTTGAGGCATACAAACGCCTAAGTTGTGGAGCTGTAAACAATCTCTTCAACATTTTGAAAATAAGGATGGGCATCTGGGCTTGTGCTAGACCACTAGCAAAATTGCACTTTTGTATCACGTTATGCATCTTGACCACATGACACAAAATTGAATCAACATCGTCCCACCGGACGTAGCGTGTCATCTTGCATTTCCTTATCTCCTTCTACAATCTTCGCAACTTGGTGAATTGAGCAGGAGTCCGAGGAACCATGTGAGTATGTTTTGTGGAAGTCATTACTGTCAAAAAATGATTAATGAAAAGAAAAAAAGGATTAATATACATATAAATATACAAAAATATTTTTATCAATCAAACACATTTTGATTGAACAAAAATGCTTCAAAAAAATATTTCTGATTAATAGAATTTTTATAAATATTTTTGTAATTTTGAAAAACTAAAAAGTGTTTTCTTTTATATTTAAGTGATTTTAGAATAGTAAATAATCCAAACATAAATATTCTGATTGTGCAAAAATATACTAGAAAATCAGAAAAATTCCAAAACACGTGCTGGAAAAAATAAGGTCGTAAACGGGTTTGGGAAAGGCCCCCCGCGCGCCTACACACACTGCACATGCACTTGGTGAGTGGGCTTCATACATGCCATGTGGCATGATATGGTTGGATGAGAGCGATCACGCGTGTGATTGGCGCACGAGCCTACACCAGGTGTGTGGTAAATGTTTGCCACGCGCCGCCTTCTCGTCATATGCTGCTCTCGGAATTTGGTCTAGTCTAGGGTTTTCGGGTCCCTAGTCATAATGGTGAAGTTTGTTTTCCATACGATGAACGAAAAATGGAAAATAGAGTTTGAGACTCAAACACTCCCAGACGATACTAGAATTCGTATAAATTCGAAACAGAAAACTCCCAAACACAAACAAAAAAGACAAATTTTTACGATTTTGGTGCCGCTTGGCACCAAAAACAGTCCCAAAAAAACGTATACATGCCCATATAACACAGATTTAATGTTAATATTAATCCTAGCATGCAAAAACTATTTTTTTCACATTCGTGGATCAAAATAGATAGAAGACGAGATATGTGGTTTTGATACCAATGAAATGGTTATCCTAACAAATAATCCTAATACAAATAGTCTAGGTTTAGCTTATAAAATCTCAATCCTAATCCTCCATCTTTTTGGATGGGCTTGGTCCCATAACCCGAATAAATTCTAACATTAAGAAAAATCTACTTAACTATTTTAAAGGAAAAATTATTTACCTTCTACCAGCAACGGCAAACAGTTATAAACCGTTAATAACAACCAGTAGATATCAACAATTGTAGCAAACAAACTCTTAAATATAATATTTTTTTATAGTTTGTCTAATTATTTAATTCGAGACTCGTTAGACACCCGTTAGATAAATCCTCCCGTAATTAAAGCTTTTGAAGTATATTAAAACTCGAATTTGAGATACAGTTTAAGCGACTTGAAATCTTTAACTATTCAAACAAACTTTAATTAGTATAATACTTTTTCTTATTGGTTTTAGTAAAATAAAATGTATTTTTTATATTGAAAAAGTCACGTTCTAAAATAAGTTACACTAGATAACATTTATCTATAATTTGAAAATCATTTTCGGGCAATGAGATAAAGTATATAATAATATGAATATGAAAACAATATTTAATAAATAATAATGTATACAATTGGATAAAATAAAGGAATCAAAGAAAGAAAAAAAGAGAGGAGAGGAGTCATCCAAGTGCCACTGAGAAAGTGACACGTAACGATGGGCGGTTAGTGAGAAGGTGGATGACGTGTAAGATTATTGGGTAAATAAAAGTATAATAATTAAATGTAAAATGAAAATACAGATATACCGTATCTATACAATGGTTCAGATACATGCAATGAACTGACACACTTGCCTTTGTTCTCTGTTTTAAAACCATCTACTTTCGTGCCCTCTCTCACTTTTTTTTTTCAAATATATAAAAAATACTATAATATTTTAAAAATTTTAAATATCTGTAACAATATACCCGATTTCATGCAAAATATCGGGATCTATCGAACCTTTTTTTTTTCAAAAATGATGTGTATTAATTATTAACTATCTTTGGTGAAGGTTGGATCAACTGAATCGGTAAGGCCAGCTTTACGAGCCCGAACGCAAACACCATTATTATCTTGTATCAGCATCCCAGTAGAACAAAATGTGATATCGGGGCTGATATCTTCAAATATATAAAAATACTATAATATTTTAGAAAAATTAAATATCTCTAACAATATACCAGATATCATGCAAAATATCGGGAGCTATCAGACTTTTCTTTAAAGAATGATGTGTCTTAAATTAAATCAAATAAAAGAACATAGATAAGGAAAAGTGGTGGACATGCCCACTCACTCCAGTCAGATGTAGTACTAACAGCTTTTGCAAAAAAAATGAGCCGCCAGGTTTGCTGACCGTTTGACAATAGAGATCGAAACAGAGATCAAATTTTATAAAATAATGCAACAATCTTGAATAACATCAGATAAATAAGAAAGGTCGCAAACACCATTATTATCCCGTATCAGCATCCCAGCAGAACAAAATGTGACATCGGGGCTGATACCTTCAAATATATAAAAAATACTATAATATTTAAAAAAATTAAATATCTCTAACAATATACCAGATATCATGCAAAATATCGGGAGCTATCAGACTTTTCTTTAAAGAATGATGTGTCTTAAATTAAATCAAACGAAAGAACATCGTTAAGGAAAAGTGGTGGACATGCCCACTCACTCCAGTCACATGTAGTACTAACAGCTTTTGCAAAAAAAAAAATGAGCCGCCAGGTTTGCTAACCGTTTGACAAAAGAGATCGAAACAGAGATCAAATCTTATAAAATAATGCAACAATCTTGAATAACATCAGATAAATAAGAAAGGTCGCAAACACCATTATTATCCCGTATCAGCATCCCAACAGAACAAAATGTGACATCGGGGCTAATACCTTCAAATATATAAAAATACTATAATATTTAAAAAAATTAAATATCTCTAACAATATACCAGATATCATGCAAAATATCGGGAGCTATCAGACTTTTCTTTAAAGAATGATGTGTCTTAAATTAAATCAAACGAAAGAACATCGTTAAGGAAAAGTGGTGGACATGCCCACTCACTCCAGTCACATGTAGTACTAACAGCTTTTGCAAAAAAAAAATGAGCCGCCAGGTTTACTAACCGTTTGACAAAAGAGATCGAAACAGAGATCAAATCTTATAAAATAATGCAACAATCTTGAATAACATCAGATAAATAAGAAAGGTTGAATTCATGTGTTTGTATGGCTTGGACCACATTAAGACAATCAGACTGTACAGTGACTTGGGATAATTGAAGAAATTTGATCCAACTAAGAGCTTCCTATACTGCTAATGCTTCGGCCAAGGTTGGATCGATTGAATCGGAAAGGCCAGCTTTACGAGCTGAACGCAAACACCATTATTATCCCGTATCAGCATCCCAACAGAACAAAATGTGACATCGGGGTTGATACCTTCAAATATATAAAAAAAATACTATAATATTTTAAAAAAATTAAATATCTCTAACAATATACCAGATATCATGCAAAATATCGGGAGCTATCAGACTTTTCTTTAAAGAATGATGTGTATTAAATTAAATCAAACGAAAGAACATCGATAAGGAAAGGTGGTGGACATGCCCACTCACTCCAGCCAGATGTAGTACTAACAACTTTTGCAAAAAAAAATGAGCCGCCAGGTTTGCTGACCGTTTGCCAAAAGAGATCGAAACAGAGATCAAATCTTATAAAATAATGCAACAATCTTGAACAACATCAGATAAATAAGAAAGGTTGAATTCTTGTGTTTGTATGGCTTGGACCACATTAAGACAATCAGACTGAACTGTGGCTTTGGATAATTGAAGAAATTTGATCCAACTAAGAGTTTCCCATACTGCTAATGCTTCGGCCAAGGTTGGATCGACTGAATCGGAAAGGCCAGCTTTACGAGATGAACGCAAACACCATTATTATCCCGTATCAGCATCCCAACAGAACAAAATGTGACATCGGGGTTGATACCTTCAAATATATAAAAATACTATAATATTTTAAAAAAATAAATATCTGTAACAATATACCAGATATCATGCAAAATATCGGGAGCTATCAGACTTTTTTTTTAAAGAATGATGTGTATTAAATTAAATCAAAAGAAAGAACATCGATAAGGAAAGGTAGTGGACATGCCCACTCACTCTAGTTAGATGTAGTACTAACAGCTTTTGCAAAAAAAAATGAGTTGCCAGGTTTGCTAACCGTTTGACAAAAGAGCTCGAAACAGAGATCAGATCTTATAAAATAATGCAACAATCTTGAATAACATCAGATAAATAAGAAAGGTTGAATTCTTGTGTTTGTATAGCCCGGACCACATTAAGACAATCAGACTGAACTGTGGCTTTGGATTATTGTTTTCGTGCCCTTTCTCACTTTTTTTTTCAAATATATAAAAATACTATAATATTTTAAAAAAACTAAATATCTCTAACAATATACCCGATATCATGCAAAATATCAGGAGCTGTCAGTGTATTAAATTAAATCAAATCAAATGAAAGAACATCGATAAGGAAAGGTAGTGGGCATGCCCACTCATCCCAGTTAAATCTAGTAGTAACAGTTTTTGCTAAAGAATGAGCTATCAAGTTAGCTGGCTGTTTGACAAAAGAGATCGAAACAGAGATCAGATCTTATAAAATAATGCAACAATCTTTAATAACTTCAGAGAAATAAGAAAGGTTGAATTCTTGTGTTTGTATAGCCCGGACCACATTAAGACGATCAGACTGTACTGTGACTTGGGATAATTGAAGAAATTTGATCCAACTAAGAGCTTCCCGTACTGCTAATGCTTTGGCCAAGGTTGGATCGACTGAATCGGCAAGGCCAGCTTTACGAGCCCGGACGCAAACACCATTATTATCCCGTATCAGCATCCCAGCAGAACAAAATGTGACATCAGGGCTGATACCTTCAAATATATAAAAAACTATAATATTTTACAAAAATTAAATATCTCTAACAATATACCAGATATCATGCAAAATATCGAGAGCTATCAGACTTTTTTTTAATACCCGCATCTACATTGCAAATCAAGAAACCAGGAGGTGGTTTCTGCCACTTCGCCACCCTGTTTTCAATCACGTTACCAGCAACTTTACGGCACCGTTGCACAGCATTCCAGACGGAGCTATCAGACTTGAACTAAATTATCAGACTAAGCTAAATAGAAATAAAATTAATGAATTCCGCATCAGATTAGAACTTTTAATTTTGCCTAAGATTAATGAATCTCAAATAAGATATAATGCAAACTATCTAAAATACATCTATTATTTAGCTGTCTTTCGAGAAATTTAAAAACATTGACTAACGAATTTATATCTAGATATAGAGGTGACAATAAGACAGGAAACCTTAAAATCTGCGGGAATTCGAACCGACGGAGGCTGGAGAAGCATTGAAATTTTTGGAAGTGGGGGGACATTATTTTAGCCTCGAAACCTAAATATGGGTGGAAGCGAGGGTTACTATCTCCGAACCGTGGGAATTCCCGCACCGGCTTCAAAAGGATCATCGGAAAGATTCCCAAATTTAACTTATATTGATTAACATATTTTATTAATATACTAATATTTTTTTTAAAGATTAATATACTAATACTTATATTAACATTTAACACACACTGTAGCTTAAATAGGCCTTTTATTTTTACAAGGGATAAGGTACCAAAATAAGCATATGGTTTTTAGGGAAGTATCAATTTAAGCTTCACGTACAAAATAACACCAATATAGGCATAACGTTTAAAAAAGAGTACCAATTTAAGCCTCGACAACGGAACGTCACATGTCATTCATATTACTCCGTTAGGTTCTGTTGTATATGGAGAGAGAAATCAAAACTTAACGAAGTAATATGAATGACATATCACATTTCGTTATCGAAACCTAAATCGATACTCTTTTTTAAACGGTAAGCCTACATTCGTGCAATTTTATATGTGAAGCTTATATTGATATTTTTCTAAAAACTTTAGACCTATTTGATACATTATCCCTTTTTATAACCCTTTTTATAACGAGGCTACTGCCTTTGTCCAAATGAATGATAAATACTAATTAATATAAATCCTAAATGTAGTAATTTGTAAATTACTACTTTATCCCATATTCCTTGTGACTTAATTCAGTAATTCACCTCTTCAGTTTCTAATTTAGGTTTTGGGTGATAGGGATTCATCGGCACCCGTGCGGGGATGAAAAAAATTCATGAATCTTGTTTTTGGGATTCCTCGAAAACGTCCTCGTAAATTTTGGTACGAAATGGGGAATGCATCTCCGTTCCGTTCCGTGCCGTTGCCACCCCTACCTGAGCATCCTATAAATACGTCATAACATCATACGTCATACACACATTTATTGCAAATACTCCTAATTTCTTATTACTCTGTTTAACACTCTGCTAAACTGAAGAGGTCAATTACTGAACTATCGGGAGCTATCAGACTTGAACTAAATTATCAGACTGAACTAAATAGAAATAAAATTAATGAATTCCGCATCAGATTAGAACTTTTAATTTTGCCTAAGATTAGTGAATCTCAAATAAAATATAATTCAAACTATCTAAAATACGTCTATTATCTAGTTGTGTTTCGAGAAATCTAAAAACATTAACTAACGGATTTATCTCTAGATATAGAGGTGACAGCAAGACGGGAATCCCTAATACCGGCGGGAATCTGAACCGACGGAGGCCGGAGAAGCATCGAAATTTTTGGAAGTGGGGGGCATTATTTTAGCCTCGAAACCTAAATATGGGTGGAAGTGGGGGTTACTATCTCCGAATCGTGGGAATTCCTGTACCGGCTTCAAAAAGATCCTCGTGAAGATCCCCAAATTTATATAAATTAAAATTATATAAATATTAAAAATATTATATATATACATATATATAAATTTAGCTTATATTGATTAATATATTTTATTTTTTATTTTTTTTTGGTAAGAAGGGAAGAAAAAAAACAAACAAACAAAAACCTAACCCGGGATCAGTCTAGGAAGACTGACCCCAATCCTATCCTCAAGAAGAGAAGGTAACAGAAAAGAAGGAGGAACGGAAAGGGTAGAAACACCTAACATCCCCCCATGCCCAGCAGCTGCCAAGCGATCCGCCACGCGGTTTTGCTCCCTATAAATATGGGAGAAGGTAAGAGAATCGAAGGTAGGACGAAGCCTCAAGATGGCTTTAATGAGATTCTGACTCTTAAGACAAACAGCCTGTCTATCCGAAATCCTGTTGATAGCCTCCAAATTGTCAGACTCCACTGAAAGCCTTTTAACACCCATGCGAATGGCGAGTTTAATGCCAGACAAGATCCCCCAGAGCTCCGCAGTAAAGGAGGAGCTCGTACCTAAGTTATGGGTAAACCCAGCCAGCCAGGCGCCACCAGCATCCTGAAGAACTCCACCAGCAGCAATTCTGCCATTACTAAGGCAGGAGCCATCCGTATTCAACTTGACAACCCCTTCCATGGGCTTCCTCCAACCAACTAACTAGACCTCTTTAACCGGGGAAAGGTGAACCAGGGGCTCTCCTTCAAAACTCTTTGTAATAACAGAGAGTTTTTTCGAGAAGTAAAACCGGAGGTCAGGAATAAAGACAGTCTTCTCAGCAAATAACTCTTCATTCCTCCATTTCCACATTTGGTGACAAATAATAGCGAAGAGAATAGCCCCGTGCTCCATACTGGCCAACAAATTCCCATTAACGCCTTCAGAGAACCAGTCAATATCAGAGAACCCCATAAAGGAAGGAAGGATGTGGTGAGGAAGGACCCCTTCCCAAACCTTTCTACTATTCGGGCAATCCCTCAAAGCATGGCACAAGGTTTCCACATGGCCGCTGCATCTGCTACAGGCACCAGATACAGCCAAGTGCCTTCTGTGTCTATCTGCATTCGTGAGGAGCCTATCTTTGACTCCCAGCCATAGGAAACTCCTAATGCGGTAGGGAACTTTGAGGGCCCAAATGGACTTCCAAATTTCCAAGGGAGGATCAGCCCTATTAGGGGTAAAAGCTTCATAGGCCGATTTGCAAGAATAAGAACCATTATTAGTCAAGGCCCAGCAGTGTGTGTCCTTATCCTCCTCCTGATTACTAATCTTCACACCTCTAATATTAAGGAGGGTCTCCAGGCTAAGAAAGGAGTCGAACTTAGACCAGATCCAGTCTCCCTCCGAGTCCACCACATCAGCAATTCTCCAGGAGAGGAGATCATTCGGCGGAGGGGCGATGCACACCTCAATCAACGGTTTGTCACCAATCCAGGTGTCATACCAGAAACTAATGGATCTCCCATTACCCACCTTCAAGCCAATCCCCGTACAGAACTCAGCAAAAACAGCACTAAGCCCTTTCCAGAGGAAGGAACAGCTGACAACCCTCTCCTTCGGGCCACCAAAGATTCTATCTTTCCTATACTTGCCGCACAGAAGACGAACCCAATGGGAGGAGGGGGATTGCCACATTCTCCAAAGAAGCTTCATTAACAGGACTTTATTATTGTCCTTAGCTTGCCTTATACCAAGACCCTCCCTGCTCTTAGGCTGGCAGGCTTCCTTCCAAGGTTAATATATTTTATTAATATACTAATATTGTTTTTTTAAAGATTAATATACTAATACTTATATTAACATTTAACACATACAGTGGCTTAAATGGGCCTTTTATTTTTACAATGGATAATGTACCAAAATAAACATATGGTTTTTAGGAAAGTATCAATTTGGGCTTCACGTATAAAATAACACCAATATAGGTTTAACGTTTAAAAAAGAGTACCAATTTAGGCTTCGATAATGGAACGTCACATGTCATTCATATTACTCTATTAGGTTATGTACAAGAGTTCATATTGATACTTTTCTAAAAACTTTAGGCCTGTTTTGATACTTTATCCTTTTTATAACGAGGCTACTGCCTTTGTCCAAATGAATGATAAATACTAATTACTATAAATCCTAAATGTAGTAATTTGTAAATTATAATTCTATACCATACTCCTTGTGACTTAATTCAGTAATTGATCCCTTCAGTTTCAAATTTAGGTTTTGGGTGATAGGGATTATTCGGCACCCGTGCAGGAAGGGTGCGGGTATGAAAAAATTCACGAATCTTGTTTTTGGGATTCTTCAAAACCGTCCTTGTAAATTTTGCAGTGAAGTGGGGATGCATCTTCGTTCCGTGTCGTTGCCACCCCTACCTGGGCATCCTATAAATACGGATAAATTTTATTAATGGTGTATAACATTTACCTCATTTCACACTTTGGTGTACAACCTTCAATTTGTCTCACTAATATGTACGACCTTATGAGTGACCTCTAGAGATGTGCATCAGTATAAAACCGAACCAAACCGAAAAAACCGAATACCGATATATTCAAAACAATTCACACCGACACCGAACCGAATGATAGGTAAAACTGAATTAACACCGAACTAAAATATGCGATTCGGTTTAAACTGAACAAACCGAATTAAGTTAAAAATAGCAAATAAAAATCACTATATTTTCTCCTTAAATTTACCTCAATAACAACAAAAATTGAAATACTTTCAAAATATATCTATATTGGGTTTTATCTCAACAATAATAAAAATAAATAAACTTGTAAAATCAAATATATGTGTATATATATAAACTTAGATCACTTTATCATCTGTTTCGTCATAGGGAAGAGTGTTACCTATAGCCCCTAGGGAGGATGAGGCACCAATATGTCTTGTCGGGATGGTTGATATGTCGATACTTTCAGTTACACTGTGAGGCACACAATGGATATAGCAGGAATGATGCTAGTAACATTTTTCATCGGTGGCACTAGAGGCATTCTAGTAGCTTTAATTATGGTCATGTTAACTTCTTTGGTGTCCATGCATGAAGTATTCATGTCGAAAATCTCAAGTATTCACATTTGTTATGAAATAATAACAAATAGTAAATATAAACAATTGAATCAAATAGATGTTGTAAGGTTAGAAAATGCTTCTCTTACCTTGCTAACTACCTCCCTCTATTATTTCTCTTACCTTGCTAACTACCTCCCTCTATTATTTTACATCCGACTTTTAGTTGTTAAAAAATTATAAATAATTATTCGTAATATAACTTGTATAAAATGATATTCGATTTAAAGTACTATTAACTCCATCATCTATCTAAAATATTGGTCTTCAATCATGATTTATTATTTTGTAATTTTTTCCCATGAATAATCCAGTGTTAGTCGTTATGTCTGATCTATTATATGGTAACATTTTCTCCTGATCTATTAAAATTGATAAAAACTCAACCAAGATGGATAATAAGATCTTATCTGGTAACCCATTTAATCACTTATATTAAGATATTAAGCAAGTGTGTTTGATAACTGTTATTTTTTTATCATTCAAATTATTCAATTAAGTTAAAAATCACTTATTTTCATAAGCCAAAATGTTTAATTTAAAATTTTAAGTTAAACATTATAAACTAATATTTTTATAATTAATACTTAGTTTTAATATTTATCAAACAGCTACATCATTTATTAGTTTCAGTACTTATAATATATTTTTTTGAACCAAGTTTCAGTACTTATAATATTAAATACTTAAAATTCAATATTTTTTTAACATTTAATTTTCAGTTTTATGAAACAATATTTAAGTAAGAAGTTCGGTTAAAACATTAACTTACCTAACAAAGGTCTTAAAAATTTAACAAAACTGTTAGGCTCAATACATCTCTAACTCTTTGTATTTGTCCAAAAAAAAAAAAAAAAATCAATTGCCCCTCTATATTTCAAAGTCGCATATTAACTCCCTAAAATCCACGTGGCAGAGTATAGAGAGATTTTGAAAAAGTTAAAATGTGTACACTTTAAGTAAGTCCAGGGTTAATAAATCACTTTAAAAAAGTTCAAATGGTTAATAGGTACATTTTAGAGATTTAATTGGTCACTTTAAACAAAGTCAGTGAGTAGATATAAATTTTTCAAAGTACACCGAGCAGTTGACTTTCTTAGACATGTAAATGTATTAATTTATCTTGAAATTTCACTAATTTTGATGTTACTAAATAATAGACTTGAATAAAATGGTAAAAACCAATATTTTAAATAGTAGAGGAGACTAATAATATCTTAAGCTTAAATATTCCGACTGATTATTACCGTAAGAACCCTTATGAAGATAGTTTTTCATGGAAGATATTTTCATAAAGGAAATGGCAATATTCTATTTCCAACTACAATATGCAATTATTAACATATTATTCTGTCTTTTCCAGTCCAAATTATTTTATTGTATGGTAAAATTATTTGATTTTTAAAAGTCTGTTTATTTTACCTAATGTTTGTTGTTACGGTTTGTTATTTGGCGGTTTTACAAAAAGTAGGGATTTTCTGTTTTTGTAAAAAATTATTTTTCAGTTGTAAAAGGCAAACATGGTCACTAATCAAATACCTAAAACTCTTCATTTTGAAGTAAAAATATAAACATGAGCATGAAAATGAGCAATCAAATATCCCCTAAAATTTATTAAATGGTTAAATTTGGATTATGTTATAACTAATGTAGTTTTTCAAATATAATTTGAAATTTGATGTTCGACATATTTTCAATACTAACGTATATTTTTTTTTTATCGGGTTTGAAGACGTTTAAGAAAAAGAAAAAGTAATTACCAAGACTTATAGATAGTGTCAAGATTCTGTTAACAAATACTATATTTCGTAATATCGGTTACTTTTATTTTGTTAAGATTAATGAGCGATTAATGTGTCTTGATTTAAAAACACTCAAAATTATTTAATGCATAAACTTAAACATGATTAGCTTTAAACAATGAATTGAATATATTTTCTAAGTTTCAAGTATAGAAGTTAGCCTCAAAACAAACCCACTGGGTCAACTGAAACCACTCACATTTCCGATTGGAGATGGTTCAATTTTTACTTCTCTGAAAATCGTTTAAAATCGTTTAAACCGATCGAGGAGTTAACAGTGAACCAGTTGACCAGATCCAATTGAACGGCTTGATCCGGTTAGATTTCACCCATAAAAAAATTATAAATTTTAAGCAAGTGTAGGATTAATGCTTACTATTGTACCACTTTCACTTATGATTATTATTAACCATTATATATTATTTTTATTACATTTAAGAATATATATTTATATTATAAATTAAATAATTAAAATATTAATGAGTATTATTTTTTTATTTTGTTTCACATTTCATAAAAAAAATTATTTTATCTTTTCAATATTAATAAAATTTAATTAATGTTTAAACTTTAAATACATAATAAAATTTAAAAATATAATAAAATATAGATATCATATTATTTTATTATATTTATATGTAATAATATAAATAAAAATTTAAATCTTTATTTCTTTTTTAATTTATATATATATTAAATTTTAATAAATTTTTAATTTTATTATATTAAATTTATTAATTTAATATCTTAAAATATTATAAATTTTATTAAAGAAATATTATTATTAACATTTTTATTAATAGTATTATCTTTTAGGGCTGTAATCGAGCTGAGCCGAGCCGAGCTTTGACCTGCTCAAACTCGGTTCGCTATAAAATTAATGAGCTCGAGCCCGAGCCGAGTTTTGGCTTGCTCAACGAGCATGAGCCGAGCTTCGAGCTTGTTTCGAGCCTAGAATCTTCTTTGGGCTTGGTTCATTAAAAAAATTATCTAACCAAGAATTGTTTGTGAGTAACTCGTTAATTATATTTGTGAAGTTTGCTCGTAAATAACTCTTTAATTGTGTGTATAAACAAGCTCACAAGCAGTGGCGAATACAGGATTACTCGGTTGGGGGGCCGATTTTACATGTGCGTTCGAAAAAAAAATTGCTAAATCGAACTTGCTTTCTATATATATATATATATATATATATATATATATGTGTGTGTGTGTGTGTGTGTGTTATAATTTGAATGGTCAAGAACCAATTTTAAGTATTAATGTACAATTTCTCAAAATTAAGCTAGATTTCGTTTAATAATCCTAATAGTAAAAAAAATTGGATTTAGGGAGGGCTGAACATGTAAAAAAATTTTAAAAAAAATTGATTTCATATGGCCTATCAGGCCAAAAAAAATAATAATTTGGATTTATGGAGGCCTAACTAGCCAAAAAAAATTAGAATTAGAAAGGCCTAACAAGCCAAAAAAAAAATTAGAAATTTGGATTTAGACATGCCTACAAAAATTAGAAATTTAGATTTATGGAGTACCTAATAGGTCCAAAATATTGAAATTTTAAATTTTGGACAAGCTTAACACGTAATGGGATATATTTAATTTTTTTTATTAGTTCAATTCTAGTTTCTAAAAAAATTACATTTTTTTTTATTTTTAGTTTTAAAATTTTAAAATTTAATTTAGAAATTTAGTTGTTTGAATCTCAAAAATAAGAAATTGTTTTTTTAATGGAAAAAACATAATAAAAATGAGTTTAAAAGTGTTATGAAAATAATATATTAGGGGGGCCGAAACTACTCGTAACCATGGAAGTTCTGACGGCCGGAGGGGCCCGGGCCCCCCTGTATTCGCTCCTACTCACAAGCAAAGTTTGTGAATAAATAAACAAAATACTTATAAATAGTTCATCTATTACTCATTTATTATGTTTGTGAAGGAACTCATCTAATAGCAAATGAAATAATATTAAATTTAGATATGTGTGAACTAATACAAAACTATATAGTTTTCTACAAAACTAAAATTTATTCATAAATGTTCTAATCGAGTCTGCTCATGAGCTTTGGTCTGCTCAAGCTCGGCTTGTTTACGAACCAAGTCAGTAAATCATGCTCACGAGCGGCTCGTTTACAAATCGAGCCGAGCTTTTATTGAGCCGACCACTGAGCCGCTCGGCTCATTTACAGCCCTAATTACGTTATAAGTTTAATAAAAATATAATTTTTACAATATTTTTTTAAACCCGATTAACACCGATTGAACCCAATTGAATCTATAACTCTCTGTCCTTTCCGGTTCTTTGACCGGTTCGATTTTGACAACCATAATTTCAATACATTTTCACAGTTCTAAACTTAAAAAAAGAACATTAAAAATTTAAAAGCGATAAATAAATAAAATTTAGATTATTGCTGCATTATTGCTAAAGGTAAGGGATATTATAGAATGGAACTAGTTTTTGGCCCGTGCGATGCACGGATTCATCTTAAAATTCAAAAATATAATATAATAATTATAATTAATGATATAAAGATGCTATATAAATTAAATATTATTATTTTATTTTCACATTTACTTTAAATAATCTTTTTATAGATAAATATAATAATATAATTAAAAATTAATATATTATATATTATATTATATATTTTTATCAGTAAAAAAGGAGGAAGTGACAGCTCCATCGATACTGTTTTATATTATATATAGATATGCAGAGAATTAGAGAGATTTTAGGGATTAATTTAAATTCTGTAAAACTCTTAGATGTAGTACGGATAAAATCTATCTTTTTATAGATAAATATAATAATATAATTAAAAATTAATATATTATATATTATATTATATATTTTTATCAGTAAAAATAGAGGAAGTGACACATCATCTCAATTGTTACTGTTTTATATTATATATATAGATATATAGATATACAGAGAATTAGAGAGATTTTGGGGATTAATTTAAATTTTGTAAAACTCTTAAATGTAGTACGGATTATATTTATCTTTTTATAGATAAATATAATAATATTATTAAAATTAATATGTTATATTTTATCAGTAAAAAAGGAGGAAATGACACCTCAGCTCAATCGTTACTGTTTTATATTATATATAGATATAGATATTCAGAGAATTAGAGAGATTTTAGGGATTAATTTAAATTCTGTAAAACTCAGAGAGATTTTAGGGATTAATTTAAATTCTGTAAAACTTTTAGATGTAGTATGGATAAAATTTATCTTTTTATAGATAAATACAATAATATAATTAAAAATTAATATATTATATATTATATTATATATTTTTATCAGTAAAAATGGAGGAAGTGACACCTCAGCTCTATCGTTACTGTTTTATATTATATATTTTTATCAGTAAAAATGGAGAAAGTGACACCCCAGCTCCATCGTTACTGTTTATATTATATATAGATATGCAGAGAATTAGAGAGGTTTTAGGGATTAATTTAAATTCTGTAAAACTCTTAAATGTAGTACAGATAAAATCTATCTTTTTATAGATAAATATAATAATATAATTAAAATTAATATATTATATTTTATATTATATTTTATCAGTAAAAAAGGAGAAAGTGACACATCAGCTCCATCGTTACTGTTTTATATTATATATAGATAGATTATATTTTATATAATATTTTATCAGTAAAAAAGGAGAAAGTGACACATCAGCTCCATCGTTACTGTTTTATATTATATATAGATATGTAGAGAATTATAGAGATTTTAGGGATTAATTTAGATTATGTAGAACTTTTAGATATAGATATGCAGAGAATTAGAGAGATTTTAGGGATTAATTTAAATTTCGTAGAACTCTTAGATATAGTACGGATAAAATAATCTTTTATAAATAAATATAATAATATAACTAAAGTTAATATATTATATTTTTATCAGTAAAAAAGGAGGAAGTGACACCTCAGCTCCATCGTTAGTGTTTGTTTATTTCAATAACTGGAGATTCAAATACCCCTGCTCTGCTCTTATACATTACCTTGTAACAAGGAGAAACTCTCCTCGTTCCACGCATAGGCAAGGGCGGAGAACCACAGGGAGCGGTTCTCCGTCTCTAGTTCTGTCCCAGTCCGCCATGGCTGGGCGATCGAGGAAGAAGAAGAATTCTTCCTTTGATCCGAGTCTGATATTTAATTGTTGGGCTTTCATATTGCTGAACCATTTATATTTACAGACCCATCATAAACAGTGCTTTCCATTTTTTTGTCAAAATTTCATTTTAAACCCTTGTATACATATATTGAGATTTTTTTTATGTTAAAATCATATCTAATTATAAAATTACAATTAAATTATATTACAAAATTTAATTCTTAATTTGTTATTATTTTCAATTTATTACAAATAAATTATGATTTTACATCATCGTTCATAAATTTTAAACCTCAATTTATAAATCTTAAACTCTAAAAAGAGATTTTAGACCCCTAATTCATAAACCTAGTTATTAAAATATATATATATATATATATAAACAATAATTTACTTAATTTAACATTATTTAAATTAGTATTTAACATAGTTGTAAATAATTTTTTAAATTCAAATTTCTGCATAAATTTCCCTATATTGTACATAGATTGTTTTATTGTACATAGGTTGTTTTCTAGTCCTTCTAGAAAGCTTTTCTGAAATTTGGTATTGAATTTATTTAAAATTTATTTTTTAATTTTGATTCAGATTCATTAAAACTTATTTGAAATACTCATTCCAATTCCGATTTAACCTCATTCTCGATTCTAATTTCAATTCCGATTTTTTTTTCTTTTTGTCAAATTTGTATAAAATAGTATAATTTTTTAATTTGTTCACTTGTGATCAGTTACTAATGGAAAGCTTAAATAACAAAATTCATCATTGGAAAGACATTTTGATGAATTATTTTCAAATTACCTAAACTCATTAATGTTGATGGTAAATTTGTTGTTTGCTACTCTAATTGTAAGACTATAAATTTGACTGTCACATTAATTGTAATTTTTTTTACTATATAGGGCTAAACTCAGCCCCACCCCCCGGATCCTGGCTCCGCTACTAATCATAGGCCAGGATCTGCGTCTGGAGTTGTCCCTGATTCTTTTGTCATTGAATTCCTCCAATTTAAGAATAAAACATTACATATTCATCCAACAAAACCAAAACAGTATCATCTAGTAAAATTTTACTATAAAGATGTAAATTCTGTTTAAAGGGTAAATAATTATAAGATCTCTGTGTTTTTACTTAACTCGCTAGTAGATTTATCATGTTATTATAAGGTCCTTAGGTTTTATCTTAATCAACTGTTTTAGTCCCTTTATTTATTTTTATACATAAAAGTACAAAATTGTCCTTAATTATACAATAAATAACTTCTTATTCTAGTTTTTAAATTTAATCAAAATAGTTCTAATAAAATCTATGTAGTATACATATACCGAAATTCTTATACTTGTATATATTAATTATAAAAAATTATATTTTTTATTCTCTTAAAAAAACCACTTTTATAATTTTATACGGTTATACTCCTATTTTGATAATCTTTACAATATTTGTTATTCATTTTTTTAATGAATAAGTTCTACACTACTAAATTAAAATTTATAGTTATATGAAAATCAATAAAACAATTAACTAATAGTGAAAAAATTATTATTATGAAGGAAAAAAAACATAAAATAGAAAAAATAGATATTTTATTATTAAAGCATATAGTAAAAGGTAATTTTGGTATTTTAAATTTTACTTAGAGGGTGTTTGTTTCAGCTTTTCGAATGAGCGTTTAGCGTTTCATTCCAAACCGCAGGAAATATAGTGTTTGGTTAGGTTTATATAACCGCAATATTTAGCATTTTCTCTGAAAACTGCAGCGTTTTGGAGCGTTCCACGAAAAAGCTCATATTTGGAGCTTTTCATAGACAGCTGTTTGTAGTTATCTATTAACAAAATTATCCTTCTTATTTCCATAAAATATGTTTAATCTTTAACATTATTTATATTTCTACAACATGATTACCGGAACAAGATTTTGTTGTGTTCAATAAATTTTTTATTTTTTATATATATTATTTTTATTAATTTGTGTAACACATTTTTTTATTTTATAATAGGATAAGGTGCAAAAATACCCCTAATATTTATAGTCAGCAATTTTACTCTTAACGTCTAAAATTGTGCATATTGCCAACCAAGAACAATTTTACCCCTAACAATTGCATCATTTTAGACGTTAAGAGTAAAATTATTCCTAATTGTAAACGTTATGGGTATTTTTTTCACATTTTTTCTTTTATAATTTCATCATTGATTAATTTAAAACATGTCTATTTTAGATATTTTAAATCTGAACAGTAACAGTTCAATATAGTTTACCAAACACTAGTAATTAAACAGCTAATAACAAACAGCTTACAGCAACAGCTAACTACTGCAACTGCAAACAGCTAACAGCAACCGCAACAACTATTAGCTAACAGCTGAACCAAACAGACCCTTAGTCTCATATTGGACCCTTCACTCAAATATAAGGATTAAAGAGTTTATAAAAATAAAAACCAATAGACTATATAATCATTTCTAAAAACACAGTGACTAACTAGTGTATTATGTAAAAACATAGGGACCTTATAATTATTTACCCCTGCTTAAATAAAAATATACAGTGATTTCTTCAAAAAAAAAAAAATACAGTGATGCTTATTTCATAATAAAATCCCATTCACCAAACTAAACTCAAGAACTTCTGCACTATTTAAGTGTTTGTTGTCAATAACACGTGAAACAGCATCCACACTCTATAGTAGCATTTCTTCCTTTCATGCCAGTGTCCATATCCTTTTTTTTTATTTGAAAGCTATTTTAGGTTATGTTTTAAAAATAACGGAATTTCATACAACATAGGAGTTGTTAACATATGTGGTGGTTAGCTCTAAGCATAAGCAATAAACATCAAAACCTTACATGATAACTAAATTAAATAAGTAAACATATTAAAGCACCAACCCAAATGAAATTCATAGTCATAGCTCAATCACAAGAAAAGAAATCGAACTTGAAAGGAAAAAAAAAACATGTTCTTTCATCTAAAATAATTATGGAGATCACTTTATTTTCAATCAGAATATGAGATGGCATCTGGTTGCAGTCATCTTAGTATCTCGCCTAAGCTCGGTTTGATGGTTCATAGCAAGGTCACTGAAATAATCAAACCAATAACTTGTGCTTTCTTTCAGTTTATTCATATACCGAATAATAAAAAGCTAAACCCCTCTCAATAAACAACTAATATTAATGTCAATGACATATAAAAAAAATAAAAATAAGAAAACAAGCGGAAGGAGAACCATACCAAGCACACAACAGTAATGTAATATAGAGAACAGTTCAGGAAAAGAAGGGAAGCCCGAAGATGTCGTGCAGAAGAGAGAAGACAAAATAACTTCTCAAAACCAGCAGAGCGAAGACGGAAGACATCTCGCAGCAGAGAGAGGAGAAAAGGATGATGAGGTGATGCCATGATGGCAGTGACAGAAAAATGAAGAGGTGCGTGCAGTTTTGGTCTGTGAGATTTATTCTGGCACAGGGAGAGACTGGGAGAAGAAAGACAAAATGACCAAGTGAAAGTAACAGAAAATGAGAAAGGCATTATGGAAAAATCTACGGGATAGGTACAATCATACCCCTAACATTTTCCAGTTGATCAATTTTACCCCTAACATTTTAAAGCTGGACCAATTTCCAGTCATTATAACAAAACACCCTTACGCTGTCATGAACCCTGCGTCACCTTATCACTAATTAGTACCAGATCAAAACACGTGTACACAAATGAAAAAGGTTAAAAATATACATATCATGTTCTGCACCTGATCAAAGATACGTGTGCATACATTAATTTCTTTATTTTTAACTTGAAAAAAAAAACCCTGGCATGCATCTTTAATCTGTAATTAATGAACGATAACATGACAGAGAGATGGAGTGGTGAAAACGAGATTCATGACTGCATAGAGTTAATTGTAGTTAGGTAAAATTGGTCCAACTTGCACAAGTTAGGGGTATAATTGTATCATTTATGACGTTAGGATAAAATTGCTCTTGCCCACCAACATTGGGAGTATTGTTGCACCTTATCCCAATATCTACTGAACATGACAAGGATGGGGATCCCTACAGGCCAACGTTACCCCTCACCCCTTGGGGGAAGTATACCCTGTCCCCGCCCACAGGAATTTTAGCCCCATTGACATCCCACATTTTGATTCCACATGCTATTGAGACAAAGATGAGACTTATACAATGTAGTACAATAAAAATAAATCATTTTCTGATTCCTGGTCTTGATTAGACATCCTAAAACTCAAGATCTGCCTGCACATATATATTTTACATGCATACACCATCTACCATAATAGAAAGAGATGTCTGTCTGCAATTGCAAAATGTGTTCGACTCCAGGCTTATACCATCACATTAATAACAAAAACATTTCCTTTTAGTTCATATACTGAGACTCCAGGCTTATACCATTACATTAATAACAAAAACATTTCCTTTTAGTTCATATTATCATATGGAATGCACACACAGTAACTCACAGTTATTCACGCAAAATTTTGAGGGATGCAACATAATGTCAAACCTTTAAATAAGAAAGGAACACAGACTCGGTTATAACTTTAGAAAACTGAAACTGAAGTCATACCAAAAAAGACAAAACTTACAGTTACATAAGTCTTGGTCTAGTGTTAATAATATGTAAATACTTAGTTTAAATGAGACAAGAAAGAGATAAACACAAGATTTGTTTTTCATATGACATACCTTACTGGTTTTCTCTGAACACTGTATTTTCTTGACAAAATCAAACATTAATTGTGTAACTTGTCGCTTCTGCTTGCGTATAATTTGAAAGTTCTATCTCTACTCTTTCAAGATCTGACATTGATAGGGAATGTACTTAGCTAGCTTGTATTTCTCATCACATTTTTGCTGAACTGAACCCTGTAGATAGGCTCAAGTAGTTCTGATCCAAGCACTTGCAAGTTGAAAGTGAGCTTCCAGCACAAGACAGAACTGCAGTGCTGCAAGGGATCTGCATTGAACAAATGAATGCATCCACAGCCAGGTAAGTACTTTTCTGAAACAATTTAAAACAAAGAAACAGAAAACCTTTCAAGACCTAGCAGTTGTAGCATGAATTTTTAAATCACTGATCATAAGAAACAGCAGGAGAGAATGGATTCACCTCGTCCATTCCATCAAAACATTCGTCCAAGTTAATAGACAGTAGAAAGCACTTGATTCATCTATCTTCCTGTAAGCATTAAGACAAAAGATACCAAAAATATTTCCTGCAAAAACCATATACATCTACTTTTCAATAGACAAAGAATTCTGTAAAAAACTGAGAAAAGACACAAGTTAGTCTGCTATAAATTATAAACGATTAAATGAAGAAGCTTTCTGCATTTGGCATTACCTTAAATCAGTAAGGACACACAAAGTAATACACTAGAGTTCACAACTGAAACATGTCATTTATCAAATACATGGTGCACAGCAATTGAGTCCAGCTGTAGTGTCTTCTAAATAGAGGCAAAATCCATGAATCTTTTTTTTACTGTGGATTGGCTTAGTTGATACATTTAACTATTTCCACCGAAGGGACCAAAGCAGGAAAAGAGAAGACCAAGTAGTTACGAGTACCTTGTTCTATAGTCAGACATGATCTTGACACATGATGCCAAGAAGAAGTAAGTTCATGAAATATAAGTTTTATTCTACCATAACTTGAACTGCAACAAAGTTAGCAAGGAAGCATATATATAAATTTCAAATATAAAGGACAAAGGTCGAAATCAATAAGTCTGCACGAGGCAACATACAATGAATAAAAATAAGATTTTATTAGAAATATAAAATGTTATGTACAAGAGGCATTGTTCTCTGATTTGTAAAGCTACAGCCCGGATACAGTGTTTGCTGGAATTTAATGCTACTGACATACTAACTTGTGACATGCTAACTTGTACCTTGAAGAAAAGATCTTTACAGTCGAAGTTACCAACTTAACACAAGAATAAAACTCAAAGCATCTGAAAGGTTCACTTGAAAATCTTGTGAAGTCTACCAAAGAATCTATATAACCTAATTATGGATCCGCGGCCAAATGACCATAAATGTAACTGGTCACTTTTTGACAACAGTGATTATGTTTCTTTGTCAAATAGTATAATGAACAAGACTATACAGAGAAGGATTTCAAACCATCATATTTAAGTCTGAAAGGTCATCCATTGGAATTTCAAGCCCCCCCATGAAGTCGCCATGGTCTTGTAATCCATCATCATCAATGTTCAACCATGAACCTAGATCCTGCCCTTGGCCATCATCCAATCCCAGTAGCTGTAGGTTGGAAAGATCCATAGCCTCAGGATCATCCAATACGTCCAAGCCAAAACCATCTTTTTCCTTCCTATTGTTACTACTAGTGACTTCCCTAGACTTTGCCTCAGAAGGCAGTACAGATTTAGGTTTCTCAGGTATCTTGCCAAGAAGGCCATTCACAGAAACAGACAATTGTGTTTTTTGCTTGGGCTTTGTTTTCGATTTCCTTTCCCCCTTAACATTAGACAATGCTGGTCGACCAATTTTATTAGTTCCATTTCTTGATAAAACCTTTCCCTCCCTATCTCTCTCACTCCTCTTTCCTTTTGTACTGCTTGAGAGAGACCCTCCGATTCCTGAGGGGGTAGCTGAAGTATCCACAGTACCACCAACATCATCAAGCAGCAGTTCCCTTTTCTTCACCCTGTTTGACCATGTATCTTCTTTACCAGTAGATTGCTCAAATAAGCAATTTACAGGTGAAAACAAATCAGAAGAATTAGCAACATAGCCATCCCCATTCAAAGTCATCCGAGAAGTTCGAGGACTTGGCTGTGAACCCATAGAAGCTGCAGAAAAGACAGAAAAGAATATCCAAATTGTACCACATGAATAAAATTAAAGCACAAGTAGAAAAAGAAGACATTAATTTGACCAACTAATGCCTTCAAGAACGACTTAAAGAATCCAAATGAATGCATGGAATGGCAAAGTAAATGAAGTCGCCAGAAGAATACCTGAAACTCTAACTTCCAAAGATCTGCTTGAGCCACTGGT